>NC_034175.2:16877343-17044069 GCF_002021735.2 Oncorhynchus kisutch | reverse complement strand
CTCAGGATGGTAAGTTGGTGGTTGAAGATATTCCTCTAGTGGTGTGGGGGCTGTGCTTTGGTAAAGTGGGTGGGGTTATATCCTTCCTGTTTGGCCCTGTCCCGGGGGTGTCCTCGGATGGGGCCACAGTGTCTCCTGACCCCTCCTGTCTCAACCTCCAGTATTTATGCTGCAGTACTTCTCCTGTCCTATCCGTTGTCCTGTGTGAATTTAAGTATGCCCTCTCTGATTCTTTCTTTCTCTCTCTCGGAGGACCTGAGCCCTAGGACCATGCCTCAGGACTACCTGACATGATGACTCCTTGCTGTCCCCAGTCCACCTGGCCGTGCTGCTGCTCCAGTTTCAACTGTTCTGCCTGTGATTATTATTATTTGACCATGCTGGTCAGTTATGAACATTTGAACATCTTGGCCATGTTCTGTTATAATCTCCACCCGGCACAGCCAGAAGAGGACTGGCCACCCCACATAGCCTGGTTCCTCTCTAGGATTCTTCCTAGGTTTTGGCCTTTCTAGGGAGTTTTTCCTAGCCACCGTGCTTCTACACCTGCATTGCTTGCTGTTTGGGGTTTTAGGCTGTGTTTCTGTACAGCATTTTGAGATATCAGCTGATGTACGAAAGGCTATATAAATAAATTTGATTTGATTTTGATTTGATACTTTCATATCATGCTATTAGACTTAAATCTGTAGCTTGTAGGCCTTCAATTCACATGGGTGTTTCATATGCTCTTTTTAATCACAGTAATAGGCAGGAATTTGTCAGTCAGAGTGAGCTTGATAATCATGAAAGAATCATTTTCATAGCATCACTTTCATATACTGTACATTAAGACAAATCCTTCTACGTTGAGTATAAGAACACAGTTTACAGAACCTGATAATGACTTGATATTTCACAACAAGCCACCTGCAGACACCTTACAAAATGCAATAGTGCATCTGAGGGTTGTTTTTCTGATGAAAATAGTTATTTGATGCATGGCCCACTATTTCTAACTGGGAAAATAAATTCATACGTCTTTTGAGAGTAAAATCCTTTTTCCAAAATGTATTTAGGTACATTTTTGTGAAGAGGTATGAAGGTTGTGATATGGGTCATTTAATAGTAAAATCATTCAAGGGATCAATACATTTCTATATTGCTTCCCCAGTATCTGCATGAACCATCAGGCCAAGTGTTTTTGGTTGACCCTGCTGGACAGAAAGAGGAGGAGGAATTGGAACACGCTGCATTCAAATTTCAGGTCTTAGTTATTCCATTGTACTGGATCTAATACATATTAGCATTTTACCTACATTCATAAGTGTAATAGTTTGTTATGACATACTGTGAAAAACTCTTGGCTGCTGGCTCTGTCACTTTCAGACATGCACAGAGCAGACTGAAAGGGGAAGGGTAGCTCTTGACCTGAACCACAGGGGTTCTCTGTAAAAAGAGAGTAATTCAAAAGCACAGACACACCCCTTTGACTTCAATTGGCACCGTTGACCTGTATGTATTCTCTCCTGATTGGCTCTGTGGTGCAGAGTCTGGCAGTCTGACTAAAGTGCCAGAGGTATGAGGAGAGACATCCTCCTTTGGATTTATGGGAACAAATATTTCCTAACACTTTGGATTCCTATTCTTGGACAGTTAGACACAATGCAAAACAATTAAAATGACTAATTACTGTCCATAACCTCACCTTGTGGGTCTGTTGGTGTTTGGGCCCAATAAAGTGCCAACTCAATTCTACCAGTGACGAGTCTCTCATGCCCCTATGAACGGGGACACAGTTTTTTAATCTAAACCAGACCTTTTTTTACTGGAGTACACTAACCCCTAATTGGGGCTCTTTCTTGACACACAGTAGCAGTTTATCAGATAAGAAGTCAAGAAGATCAAAAAGTTGATTGTTGTAAGGGTGTATTACGTCCTGTGCTGCCACATTGTCATATCCATTCTGGATTCTGAGTGGTAAAATCATAGCTGAAAAATGCCTTTATGTATGTGTATACATTTTCCCCCAAGACAGAACTGCCAAAGAGGATGGAGTTGCAATCTACTGCAGAGTTCTGTCATGCTATCCAGGTCTGTGCCCAAACAGTTCAGGCTTCTACTTTTAAAATCCACCTTTCCAGAAATAAGTCTCTCACTGTTGCCGCTTGTTACAGACCCCCCTCAGCCCCCAGCTGCGCCCTGGACAACATATGTGAATTAATTGCCCCCCATTTATCTTCATAGTTAGGTGACCTAAACTGGGATATGCTTAACACCCCGGCTATCCTACAATCTAAAATAGATGCCCTCAATCTCACACAAATTATCATGGAACCTACCAGGTACAACCCCAATACAGTACGTAGACTCAGGCACCCTCACAGATATCATCCTGACCAACCTGTCCTCTAAATATTGTTTTTATTTACTTTCTGCTTTTTTGCACACCAATATCACTACTTACACACCATCATCTGCTCATCATCATCTGCTCATCTATCACTCCAGTGTTAATCTGCTAAATTGTAATTACTTTGCTACTATGGCCTTCCTCACATCATTTGCACACACTGTATATAGACTTTCTTTTTTTCAATTGTGTTAGACTATACGCTTGTTTATTCCATGTAACTCTGTGTTGTTGTTTCTGTCGCACTGCTTTGCTTTATCTTGGCCAGGTCGCAGTTGAAAATGAGAACTTGTTCTCAACTAGTTTACCTGGTTAAATAAAGGTTAAATAAAAAAAAAACCTCTGCTGTCTTCAACCAGGATCTCAGCAATCACTGCATCATTGCCTGCGTCCGTAATGGGTCCGCGGTCAAACGGCCACCCATCATCACAGTCAAACGCTCCCTAAAACACTTCTGTGAGCAGGCCTTTCTAATTGACCTGGCCCGGGTATCCTGGAAGGATATTGACCTCATTCCGTCAGTAGAGGATGCCTGGTTATTCTTTAAAATGCTTAAATAAGCATGCCCCATTCAAAAACTGTAGAACTGGGAACAGATATAGCCCTTGGTTCACTCCAGACCTGACTGCCCTTAACCAACACAAAAACATCCTATGGCGTTCTGCATTAGCATCGAATAGCCCCCGCGATATGCAACTTTTCAGGAAAGTTAGGAACTTATCGGCAGACTCAACAGCCTTGGTTCTCAAATGACTGCCTCGCCTGGTTCACCAACTACTTCTCAGATAGAGTTCAGTATGTCAAATCGGAGGGCCTGTTGTCCGGACCTCTGGCAGTCTATGGGGGTGCCACAAGGTTCAATTCTCCGGTCGACTCTTTTCTCTGTATACATCAATGATGTCGCTCTTGCGGCTGGTGATTCTCTGATCCACTTCTATACAGACGACACCATTCGGTATACTTCTGGCCCTTCTTTGGACACTGTGTTAACTAATCATGCAACTCTCCTTCTGTGGCCTCCAATTGCTCTTAAATGCAAGTAAAACTAAATGCATGCTCTTCAACCGATCGCTGCCCGCACCTGCCCGTCCTCCTAGCATCACTACTCTGGACGGTTCTGACTTAGAATATGTGGACAACTACAAATACCTAGGTGTCTGGCGAGACTGTAAACTCTCCTTCCAGACTCATATTAAGCATCTCCAATCCAAAATTAAATCATATTTGGCAACAAAGCATCCTTCACTCATGCTACCAAACACCCTCATAAAACTGACTATCCTACCGACCCTTGACTTCGGCAATGTCATTTACAAAATAGCCTCCAACACTCTACTCAGCAAATTGGATGCAGTCTATCACAGTGCCATCCGTTTCATCACCAAAGCCCCATATACTACCCACCACTGCGACCTGTATGCTCTCGTTGGCTGGCCCTGGCTTCATATTCGTCACCAAACCCACTGGCTCCAGGTCATCTATAAGTCCCTGCTAGGTAAAGCCCCGCCTTATCTCAGCTCACTGGTCACCATAGCAGCACCCACCTTTAGCACGCGCTCCCATCAGGTATATTTCACTGGTCACCCCCAAAGCCAATTCCTCCTTTGGTCGCCTTTCATTCCAGTTCTCTGCTGCCAATGACTGGAACGAATTACAAAAATCACTGAAGCTGGAGACTCATATCTCCCTATCTTTAAGCACCAGCAGTCAGAGCAGCTCACAGATCACTGCACCTGTACATAGCCCATCTGTAAACAGCCCATCCAACTACCTCATTCCCCATATTTTTATGCACCCCAGTACCCCAGTATCTCTACTTGCACATTCATCTTCTGCACATCTATCACTCCAGTGTTTATTTACGAAATATATAATTATTTCGCCACTACGGCCTATTTATTGCCTTACCTCCCTAATCTTACCTCATTTGCACACACTGTATATAGACTTTTCTATTGTGTTATTGACTGTACGTTTGTTTATTCCATGTGTAACTCTGTGTTGTTGTTTGTGTCACACTGCTTTGCTTTATCTTGGCCAGGTCGCAGTTGTAAATGAGAACTTGTTCTCAACTGGCCTACCTGGTTGAATAAAGGTGAAATAAAAAATACATTAAATTATGTGGGAATGTCTTATGTCCGTTCTACATGTAGTGTTGGTACATGGAATATTCCTCAACTGCATATATCATAAATTGCTATTTCAAATAGAAGTATGATGTTCAACAACTGACATTTTAAGATATTATTTTGACAAACACACTCTGGTGCTTACAATTAATTCTCTATTGTCATAGAGTCGGTAGGCACTGTCATCTGTGATCTTTGTGATATGACTTTCTTTAAGCACATACTGATGAAATTGTCACTTAATATTTTTTTCTTGAAGTCTACAAACGCTCAACATTTATTCTGTGAGGGTTGGATCCTATATGCTACTTTTATTATTGTCCTGTAAATGGTTCAGTGCCTATAATTTAGGCTGTGTGTGGAATGGGGCATAAAGGAAATGACCTCTACTACTAAATTACTACTAGATTATAGTGAAAACAGCATTCAAATGTGGCTTGTGTATTCATTTGCCTGTAACTAAATCAGAATTCCATTATGTTTACATAAAAAAGAGAATACTTCAAAATGAGAAGATCCTGCTATGGAAAAGACGACTGGGTGGAAAGGAGTGGAAAGTGGAAAGGAGGGTAAATAACTCCCACCATGCAGCAGGACACCTTCAGCTGTGAGGTCTTTGTAATGCAGGTTTGATAGTTATATTTTCAATAATGAATTGTTATGTGACTATTAGGTCAAAAACTATTTTATTTGTTGATGTAGCTGGTCAAGAAAGTTGCACAGAACTTCCCCAACATCCCCTCCCAAATTGATATGGAACCTTCAAAAACACATCGAGCAACTACGAAAAGAAATGGCTGAGGATATACTAAAAATGTCTGGTATGTAAATGACATTTAATTCAAAGTCAATGTAAATTCTTTATTTTTATGTAGTTGTGTTGGACAGCCATATGTTCAGTTCCTGCCTATGATTTCAGAGTTCAACAAAGCCAACAACTGCTTCATGTGTGCCACTGATAAAGAACCTGGATGTGGCCCAAAGACTGACTGGGTTAGTAACTTTATCTAACATGTTTATAATCTTTTGACAACAGTGACGGCATGTAAGACAATTTATGATATAATACAATGGATGGCTAATTCGTCATTCTGCATTGATATTTATAATGTGTTACTCTTTATTTTGTTTTAGATTGAATGTTTTGCATGCCAACGGTGGTTCCATGTGATGTAACTAGGAATGAAGACAAAATAGTTCAGAGTAAAGAACACAAACTGGAAGTGCAGTCTTTGTTGTTGAAAATGTATGCTTATACCCCACCCACACTGAAGAGGCTCTGACATGTACATCAACCAGGAATAAAGAGAAAGTTAAGTATGAAACATTTCAGTGTTACGTGTCTGTTGGCATGTTGGAAAAGATTAAAGGTCTACAATTTCTGTTTAATTTGTCAATATTACATTTGTATTCATTGATTTACTGGCCACCATTACTGTGGTTACATGTTCAGTATATGTATTGACCAGCTAACCCACTGCAGCCTACCTCACTAGCTCACTCTCCATCCCTGCTTTGGACAATTAATAACATGACACTCGTACTTATCCCTTTATGGTTGATATTAACAACGAAAGGAGATATTATCTGTCTCTCTCCTATTGTGTACCGTTGTTAAATACTGTGGAAAAATAAGTACTTAGAACCACCAAATATTATAGATAAATATTAAAGGGTAAACACAACACTGAACCCCCTAATTGTCAAACTAATATTAATGTACAACAATATAGAAGAGACATGACTAGAGGTTATGCAATATGGGTGTATATCTACTGCACGCTTCTTGGGTGTGTAATTGACATGACCAAGGAGCTATTGAAATGTAAAACTATGAAAAATGTACGTTACACCGCGTGATTTTACAGTACACAAACAAGAGTGTGCAATATAGAAGGGTACATTCTGCACCATGTTTGAAGTCAGAAGGTCACATGATCAAGAAGCTATTGAAATTTTACATTTAGAAAAATGTATGTAAAAACGTGTGAGATGAAAATGGACAAACTAAAGGGTGTGCAAAGTGTAGGCCCACTGAGTGGACATTCTGAACCTTGTTTGAGTTCAGTAGGTCATATGACCAAGGAGCTATTGAAATTCAAAAATGTAAATAAATAAGTTAATAGTGCGAGATGTAAATAGACAAAAAATAAATGTGTGCAATGTGTGTCTATGCCATGGGGTAGCTAGAACCACTTTTGAGAGTTTTAGGAGTAATGGTTAAATAGCTATTGAAATGTGAAAAAATTGATTTGTCACTATGTTGACGGTCCCTAACTGCTGTTGGTGGACGTAAGGAAGACTACAGGCGAATATCCAACCTGAAACTGTCTACCTCGGTGGACAATCGGCAGAGTTCAAATATGTTGTTAAACATTTGTGACAGACAAGGGACGTTTATTTATTTTTTAGATGTGTGTATGGCGTTGCCTACACAATTTAAAGAATTGCCACATTTCGTGACTAAGCAGCAATTTATCATCTGCAGATAGACTAATAAAGCACTATAATTCACCTTTTGCCCACCTTGCAGTGTTTTGGTTGATGTTCTGCATAGCTTGTAAGATCATTTGAGAACTTTTAACCATCATTGTATCCATATTATTTAGCACAAAGAAGGACACATTCACTATGCTTTCTCTATGGGGACAAGTTAACGAAAACAGACAACCAAAATGTACTACCACAGTGCATCAAGTGTGAAGTGGAATTTTCTTCTTTCCTTAACCTGCAAGGATTTAAAATAGGTGCTGGATTGTTGAAGACATCTCCCTGGTAACGACCCACAATAGTACTTTCACCTATTTGGAGGCAGGGTAGCCTAGTGGTTAGAGCGTTGGACTAGTAACTGGAAGGTTGCAAGTTCAAACCCACGAGCTGTCAAGGTACAAGTCTGTCGTTCTGCCCCTGAACAGGCAGTTAACCCACTGTTCCTAGGCCGTCATTGAAAATAAGAATTTGTTCTTAACTGACTTGCCTAGTAAAATAAAGATTAAATGAAATATCAGTGCAGATTGCAGATGAGACAAAGGAGTCCGATCCAGCCAAAATAACTGTAGATAGTGACATAGTAATCAGCTGATTCCCTAAAAACACACCGCTACGACCAAAAGTGACTTTTCGTAGCAGGTTAGGAAACCCTAACCTTAACCTACTTCTAACCTAGTAAGTTTAGGCAAAGGGTTCGTGAAAATGCTTTCCTAACATGCTACACTTTATTTTACCTTATTTTTTAAACTGAAAAAGTCTATGCCATTTTTTAGCTGTGAGTTAGGTTCACATTAAACACTTTATTTTACACAGACTGATCATGTTGATCATATTCTTCGTTGTTTAATTAATTTAAACCTGCATTTCCCCCCTAGCAAGATTTTTTTTGTTCACTGCAAAGGAAAAAAAAGTGTCACCTTTTTGGTCCCTCACTAGTTTGCATCCCTGCATAAAACCTAGTGGTCAAACACGGAAATGGTTCCAATAGCTTTTCCACCATTCATTTTTCTCCATGGGGGTTTTAGAAAATCATATGGGCCGTGTTTCGTGTCGGCTTACCCTGGCGTGACATTTTGATAACCATGTAAAATCTCTCTAGTCTAGGACAAGGTGGCCTTTATCAATATATTTGCCTGTATTTAACCCCCCAAAATTAAATGCTAATGTAGCCATCATAAAGAACTACAAATGCCACGATCTGAACGAGACTGCTGAATAGAGGCAAAGGTAAGAATCTCTGGATTAACGATCGGTTACATTTTTCTTCATTGGCTGATTGCTCCCAACTCAGGCATCCCACTCAGTTGACTCCTTTAAAATGGTGGAAGTCCACAATGGCAATGTCCATGATGAGTTCTCTCTGACAATAGGCACAACTTCAAAGTTGCTGAAATACCATGTGCTTCCACTTATCAGTGCATGTGTAACAACCTAGCCATTACGAAACTTCTACTCGATCAAAATTATTATAGAATTACACTTACTTTAATGTTCTTTTAGAGTTAAGGCACTCGCATACTATTTTTGTAATTTATTTTTTATTAAAACACCATGCAAGATTGAAGCTAGACAAGTGATCAAGATATGACTAATATACAGTTCTTTCTGGTTCCTCTATGGAACCACTCTTAATGAGGCGCCAATAACTGGGGTTGAAAAACCACATTACACAACCAGGCTACAGAAACTGAAGGATGTTCATCCATTCCTTGCATTTACACTGTCTCCTACCCCAGTACTGCAGAACACCCCCCCCCCCCAATCTTTCCTTCATACTGGATGCAGAGACATACAAATCGTATCCATTAATGAGTTTCTGACTATAGGGAAGTAGACAAAGGGCTTCATTGCCAAAATCCCAAACTATCCCTTTAACCATTAACAGCGAAATGCTAAACTGACCCAAGATCAGCATCTAGGGGCAATTTCAGCCTACTCCACTGCAGCCCAACAGATTATGCTTAAACAGAGGATTATTCCATTCCATTAGCAGGCCGAAACACTGGTTATTACACTGGTCTTTAAGAAGTCATATTGAATTACAAATCAGTCATCAAGCGGCGCCCCTTTTAGACTGGACCTCTGACTCTTCTTCTCCTTCTGGCCCATCATACGGTAAAGCTTCTTCTTTGCCTCCTTCTGCCTCTTGAGCTTGTCCTCCTCCGCCTTGCTCCGCTGCCGCAGGAAGTCCTTGTGCTTAGCGTGCTGCGCCGTGTGCGCTTTCTTGCTCTTGTAGTTGTGCACTGCGCTCAGTGCATTGAGCAGCGCCGCCACCTGGTGGACAAGAGAGGGCACATGCTCAGATTTAAAATGCAGTGTCATTCGTGTTTGTGTGTGTGTGTGTCAGGGGCAGTCATTGAAGCCACAAATGTTCAAGGCCGATCGCGGTACTGCAGGGTACAGTGAATGAAAAAAAATGACAGTCTTCGTGGTCCATCTTACTGTATAAAAGATAAGACAATCATGTTACCAATAATTACTTTAATACACCGGTTGTATGTCCTTGAAACAATTATTTTAAAATCTCACACAGAAGTTATGGATAATTAGTTGAAGGGGCAGCACTGAGCCTGCAACGTCACTTAACCAACTTAATTTGGCTTCAATGTGCTATGGAGTCTTCACATAGGAATGAATGTCATCCCGTGATCAATGGCTTTGTGCATTCATATATACAGTTATTGATGTGCGTGCCCACCATATATTATGGGGGGGGGGGGGGGGGACAGTGTAGTTTTTTTGTTACAGCCCAGCTTTTACACTGATTTAGATAATCAACTTCGTCTTAAATCTAGACCACCATTTGTTGAATCAAATGTGTTACTGCTGGGCTAGGACACAAGTCTGCACCTTGGCCAGCCTGATTTCTTATAAAATAAGGTGGTGATATATGCTTTCACAGCATATTAGTACATCAGAGATAAAGAAAATGAGCAATTCTGACAATCACAGAATCCAATGGGATTTTTCCTTATCGTTTCAGTAAGGAGACCTTTACCTTCCTCTCGTGGGGCTCCCGTATGACAGCGGGCCTCTGGAGGTCCTTGGGCATCTTGCCCTTGGGCTGGTCCTGTTTGGGCTTGCTCTTGAAGGGCAATGCCTTCTGCAGCTCCCTGGGGATGTGCAGCTTGTTGAAGTGGCGCTGCGCTCGCACCACCGGCTGGCAAGAGGGGAGAAAGGGTCAAGGGTTAGGTCAGAGGTTCAGAATCCAACCAGGCCAATAGTCTGGCTTCAGCAGATACCTTTTCATACTACAGACGCTGTGAGATATTGGAGCTGAGAACAGATGTCAAATGGTGCCAGAGAAGATGGAGCGTTAACGTGGTGAAATTAGATTTAGACAAACTTTACTGTCCACACAATGTGGAAAGTTGCCTTTGGTTTCGGACAACAGACATTAAATGCTGGGCGCTAGTTAGAGATATGTTTATTCTGATGGGCGAGCAAGAAAAACGTGTAATAGTGGTCGCCATGGATGTCACGGTGACATGCGTTGGGAAGCATGACGACAAGCCTGTGCGAATGACCAGTGCACCGGTGTTGTATCGAGGTGCCTGCCAACCAGAGGTGCTTCCCACTGGGCAGCTGTATCACGGTGTTGCTGGTGTTCGCTAACGTTGCCAAATATTTTACGGCAACTTTTTTTATTCCAAGTAGGATAGCAGCCTTTATGAGAAATAACTTCTATTGGTAACCACCTGGATGTCACCGCGTGATACAGTCTACTTAGTGGGGAGAGCACGCACGGCAAGCAGGTGTTTCACAACACCAGGACAGTGTCCTTCACCCCCGCCTGCCGAGCACAGCATTCCCACAGACCCTTTAACCTTACAGCGAGGGAAGTAGTCAGGCCAATATATCAAGGTGACAGCTAAAGCACAAGCAAAAGTGGTTGCTTAGTTGTAGTGATTTTTCACCGAAAATAGGTAGGATATGTATCCAAAAAGTATTACAAAAGTAAATTAATCCTGAACACTTTCCCAACGCCGGCCACTACGATATGTAGCGGCTCAAATGATGTGTGTAGCGCACCAACACCCTGGACAGGAGCTAGTGATAGAGTATAGCTCTGGTCCAGGGTGTTAATGAACTGCACACATGCCATCTGAGATGCAAAAACACTATCTGAGACACACACGCATGACTTTTGAGATTCGCCTTCAGTACGCAGCTGGGTGGTTCTCGGATTGGCAGGAAGTAGGAAATGCACCCATAAATGAATCTGTGTGGTGTTATGTTTAGCTATGCACCATTTTTATTTATCAAATGCTTAAGGTTACGTTATTCACCCAAAATGACTAATAAACACACCTCTTTTGTGAACAATAAACAGCTGATAGTCTAACTGCCTCCATATTTAATAAATTGAGCTTTATCAAAAGATCAGGTCACACTTTATTTGGATAGTCCCCTATAGATAATCTACAGATGGTCAAACTGTTGATATGCAACTGCTTGCTAGGTTAGGTTTAGCAGCAGAACAGTGAGTGGACATTCCTTACCTTGTACAGTGAGTCTGTGTTGGGCTTGTTGCGGACCCCCAGGTCGTGTTTGAGCTGGCCCACTGTCCTCATGCCCGACCAACTGTCCTTCTGGCCCGCTGGCATCAGCAGGGAGGTCACGGGGTTGTAGAGCTGAGGGACTGACACCGGGTACCAGGAGCGCAGGAACACAATGTCTACACACACACACATACACACAAGTAATTAATAACATTATGGCTGACCCCAATTATTTGACTGGTTGATAGTTTGGCCGATAGGCAGTTGGTCGACAAATATTTTTTTCCGTCGAACAGTAGCAAATATATATTTCTCAGTGAACTAATCCAATGATTAAACACTATTTGCAGAGCGCACAACCTATACTACACTTGTGAGAAACAGGTTTGGATTTATTACATTTATGAGTTTTGTCAATTTAGTTACTGTCTTTTGCTTGGAGCACTCCTGTCAATGTTGAGTAAGGTTTACGCATAGAATTAGGCATATTGGCTACCTGGCCTGATCGCAAATGTTGACATATAAAACGTGCCCATTTCGAGATCTGATAGAATTTCTGATTGGCTTAACGCACCACCACTAATGAGCTGTGGAGCTTTTCAAAGTAATGTTTTCTTCACCTCAAACAAAGTCTGCTTTTACATCCATTGAAAATGACAATTCCTGTGCCGAGCTCAATGGCACAGGAAACTCTGCTTGTGTCTACATTTGACACATACATGTGACTTCTGCTATCAGAATACAAAGACTGCAATGAAAAGACTGGTCTAGATGCACAAAAGTGTGGTCTGATTGTGTTCAGATCTGGCTGCCCACTTCAGAAGGTAGTCAGGCTGCATTGTGTGCAGTAGGAGAAGTCATCAACACTCCTCCAACAAGTCTCAAGAAAACTTCTGTTCTGGGACCGAGGCACCTTTTTATTATAACGTTGGAGTAAATATGTCCCTAGTGTGTGAGTAACGTGTTTGCTGGCCTCATAAATGCTAGCCAGCTAGCTAATATTTGGAATATCATTTTTTTGGACTAGAGTTACGCTAACCCGTTTGCAATCCCTTTGGTGTTGCTTGCTAGCTACAGAGGTTAGCTGGCTAGCTACAGAAGTTAGCTAGCCACAGTAGTTATCTACTGCCATCAGTTGTTGTGTTATCATATTTAGCCTATTTCACCGTTTGTAGAATGCATACTGGCATTTGAATATAGCGTGGAATAGGGAATCCGGACATGGTAGACACGTTTAAATGTAGGCGTAGATGCATGATGCGTACGGAATTCCGTGAGCAGAACTCTATGATCAGAATACTAAAGCTGCGTGAACTGTCAAGTCTAGACACGGCCTCTGGGCCCAGAATATTTGATACAATATTGCAAGGCGCTTCAGGCCGGACCTACGTTAATACAATGTTTCAAGTTCGTTGCAGAAAGGCCACGCGTAGCCAATATTTATTTTTATCAGGATATTTTCTCCCTGCAGGCTGCAAGGTTTTTATTTGTTGGTTTTATAGGATATTTTTACATAGTCGGCAATGGTAGAAGTTACTTTTTAGGTTAATCATTTTAATTTGGATAGACATTATTATAAATAAAATGAAACTGTTGCACGAAAATGTACATATGAAAACTATAACTGGCACGCGATCAGTAGAAATGGTAAGATAAATTTGCATTCCACACATTTGCTAATAGCCCATTACCAGCAACTTCAGATGCGTAACGGCAGAATCTGCAAAAGCCAGTAGGAGCTGGGGGGGGGTCAGGCCAGGTTAAGGCTTTTTTCTTCAGGTTATCTTGATCTCTGGCTCCCTCGAGTCATGAGTCTTATTTAATCAAGCAGTGAGCTTGAAGCATCAGACAAGCTCAATGCACATATTGTTGATTTGATTAAAAACACATGGGGTCTTATTATATGGAAAAACACACATTTTCAAAAAATTTCACCAATTGATTGGTCGAAAGAACAGACGCCTTTCGGTCAACCAGTATTTTCTTTAGTAGGGGACAGCCCTAAATAACATACCAGGAGCACAGCTAACTAATATCTACAAAACACACAATTCAATATCTACACACAAGAGTAATGAACAACATGTAACAGGAGCACAGGGACGCAATATGTAAACACACCCAGAAGTACTAGATAAGAATATAAAGGAAGTATTCCATGTAAATTACTGTAACGTCCATAGAAGCTTCCATGAAATGTGCAACCAAAACAGTAGGAGCATCCTGCTGCAGGCAATACATTAATTTGTCAAATTGTATAAATCCTATTACTTAGAGGGTAGGGTGAGGGGGCTACGGGTTGTTTTTGGGACTATGAAATGCTCTAGACTACACCAGTTGCTCACCACTCATCAGCAGCCTGTCTTCGAACGTGGCTCTGTAGGCTCCCGCCGGCGTTGACAAGGCCTTCTTAATTTGACCTCTGACCCCACTGACTGTTCGGATGGAGCCCCCTTCAAATTTCGCCACCTCCAGCACGGTGTTGAACATCCCCTGGGAACAAAACAGAGGTGTAAAGCTCACGTTTTTCTTAATTTTTTGGGGTGGACCTGAGTCTCATTCATGCACAGAGTAGTAGGGCTGATCTGACTTTATATATTCACACAACTTCTAAGGACATATACATAAGGTTGACATACCAAATTTCATGTCCCCATGTTCATCGGTTCAGTTCTTATCACACCAGGGCTATGAGGGCCATCTAGTGGTGTAGCGTGGACGACTTTGAATGCAGCAACTAATCATTCTCAAATTCATTAGAGGCTAATTCATTGAGTCTATAGATGGGTTAGCTGACAACGTCACGAAAACTATGTGCACGCGTCAATGGGGCAGAAGTCTGAGTTGTGATTCTGGATGGCCAGATAGCTACCAACAATGACAAGAAACTGCCATGTGGGGAATCGTAAGTGACTCGTTTCAGCTAGTTTCATCTTGTTCTTGATACCATGTCTTGTTTTGAGGTGTTTAGACTGATTTAAAGTCAATACTAATATGGCTAAAATGTACTAGCTAGCTAACCAACAACTGTAACGATGTTTTTGAGATACTAAACATTGGAGAAGAAATATAGGTTCACATGTTGTCGACAATCTAATCCAACCCAGTCTGTTTAGTCCCATAGCAGCGCATGTGTCGGTTTTGTTGCTAAACAACCAACCCGTCTATATACCAAATCTGGAGTCAAATCTGATTTATGATTTGTAAAGGATTTTTAGCATTAGCATATGTGCTAACGTGCATCTATTGGTACAGTGCAGCCACATGAATGCAATAACAAAACAATTCTAACCCATTGAAGACTGATGTAATGAGTCGAAATACAAAATCTGGAGTTAATCTGATGCATGGTTCATGAGGAGAAGATGATTGAGTATTCGCGTTACATATTCAAATAATGAGTTAACAGTTTCCTTGTTTTTTGAGATATCAATACCAAATACAGTGCGGATCATCTTAGGGAAGTCCATGTTAGCAATTACAAGTTTCAAGTTGGTAGGCCACTGTGGGGTGGATTTACAGTGCTTAAAATGGACACGCAAAAATGTTAAGTATTCTTTTTTTGCATATTAGTCCTAATATGCATCTACTGGTATCAAATTGGATGCAGTCTATCACAGTGCAATCCGTTTTGTCACCAAAGCCCCATATGCTACCCACCATTGCGACCTGTATGCTCTCGTTGGCTGGCCCTCGCTTCATACTCGTCGCCAAACCCACTGGCTCCATGTCATCTACAAGACCCTGCTAGGTAAAGTCCCCCCTTATCTCAGCTCTGGTCACCATAGCATCTCCCACCTGTAGCACACGCTCCAGCAGGTACATAAACTTAGGTTGGAGTCATTTAAACACGTTTTTCAACCACTCCACAAATTTACATAAGTTTACATACACTAAGTTGACTGTGCCTTTAAACAGCTTGGAAAATTCCAGAAAATGATGTCATGGATTTAGAAGCTTCTGATAGGCAAATTGCCATCATTTGTGGCAATTGGAGGTGTACCTGTGGATGTATTTCCAGGACTACCTTCAAACTCAGTGCCTCTTTGCTTGACATCATGGGAAAATCAAAAGAAATCAGCCCAAAAATTGTAGACCTCCACAAGTCTGGTTCATCCTTGGGAGCAATTTCCAAATGGCTGAAGGTACCACGTTCATCTGTACAAACAATAGTACGCAAGTATGAACACCATCAGACCACGCAGACATCATACCGCTCAGGAATGAGACGTGTTCTGTCTCCTAGAGATAAACATACTTTTGTGCGAAAAGTGCAAATCAAACCTAGAACAGCAGCAAAGGACCTTGTGAAGATGCTGGAGGAAACAGGTACAAAAGTATCTATATCCACAGTAAAACGAGTCCTATATAAACATAACCTGAAAGGCTGCTCAGCAAGGACGAAGCCACTGCTCCAAAACCGCCATAAAAAAAGCCCGACTACGGTTCTCAACTGCACATGGGGACAAAGATCGTACTTTTTGGAGAAATGTCCTCTGGTCTGATGAAACAAAAATAGAACTGTTTGGCCATAATGACCATTGTTATGTTTGGAGGAAAAAGGGGGCCGCTTGCAAGCCGAAGAACACCATCCCAACCATGAAGCACAGGGGTAGCAGCATCATGTTGTGGGGGTGCTTTGCTGCAGGAGAGACTTGTGCACTTCACCAAATGAATGGCATCATGAGGAGGAAAATTATGTGGATATATTGAAGCAACATCTCAAGACATCAGTCAGGAAGTTAAAGCTTGGTCGCAAATGGGTCTTCCAAATGGACAATGACCCTAAGCATACTTCCAAAGTTTTGGCAAATTGGCTTAAGGACAACAAAGTTAAGGTATTGGAGTGGCCATCGCAAAGCCCTGACCTCAATCCTATAGAAAAGTTGTGGGCAGAACTGAAAAAGTGTGTGCGAGCAAGGAGGCCTACAAACCTGACTCAGTTACACCAGCTCTGTCAGGAGGAATGGGCCAAAATTCACCCAACTTATTGTGGGAAGCTTGTGGAAGGCTACCCAAAACATGTGACCCAAGTTAAACCATTTAAAGGAAATGCTACCAAATACTAATTGAGTGTATGTAAACTTCTGACCCACTGGGAATGTGATGAAAGAAATAAAAGCTGAAATAAGTCACTCTCTACTATTATTTTGACATTTCACATTCTTAAAATAAAAGTGGTGATCCTAACTGACCTAAAACAGGGAATTTTTACTGGGATTAAATGCCAGGAATTGTGAAAAACTGAGATTAAATGTATTTGGCTAAGGTGTATGTAAACTTCCGACTTCAACTGTACATACTTTGGTGTTATTTGGATTTATGGTTCATGAGAATACGTTTTTCCAAAATGTCCAAGATGGAGGCAAATCTATCACTAAGTGAGTGATTACAACAGCCCCCCTATAGGCCAAATAGTGCCATTATTTTTGACCAAGTTACTCATGGCCTCTAGTTTGTGTGCCAATTTTTTATTTTATTTTTAAACACAAAATCTAGTAATTTTAACATGTCAAGAAAAAAAATAGGTTTCCTTTTGCTGTGAATCATTAATTTTATATTAATATATTCATAAAGCATTATGTACACACAGTTGGTCCATAATTTCCACAAGCATTTCGATACACTCGCATTAACATCTGCTAACCATGTGTATGTGACAAATAAAATATGATTTGATTGTGTTAGATTATTTCTCTTATTCTGTTCTACAACAGATTAACAAATGCCTCAAATGTCTACCACAAAAAGGAAATATATTGTAGCTGAACTATGGTATGTCAGTAGTGCTATGAGGTGCATCCTACCTTGATGAATGATGTGTTCTTGTAGATCTTGTATGGGTAGCCAATCAGCTTGAGCTTTTTGACTATGGTCACAGATTTGTCCAGGTCAAGGACGACTCCTGTAGCTGCGATGCGGAAACTGGTCTGCAAGAGAGAGAGTGGAAAACTTCAACAAAGATACTACTAGAAGTAACCCATACTGTGTACTGGTATGGTATGTTACTCCTGACAAATGAAGATGAGACACCTTTGGTGTAACAGGTGTACATATTGCGCTAATAATGACAAATGAATACAAATATCCAGTTCACCATTTACCGGGTATTTACATAATATGGTAACATTTTAAAGAGGAGCTGAAGTCAAAAAACAACTTCTCTGGTTGAAGATATTGCATCAATATGAGTCGTAAACAATCGTACTAGTTGCAAAATTCACTAAAAATTGTAAGTGGTAAAAAGTCAATATCTTCCAAAACTAAGATTTGCGGCTGGCAGCACCCAAGTAATTATTGATTTGGAGCACGGCAACATGCGATTGTAGCAGCAGAATTAACCTACAGCACAGCTGCACGCTATCCAATCATAGCAGCAGAATCAACCTACAGCACAGCTGCACGCTATCCAATCATAGCAGCAGAATCAACCTAAAGCCCGCTCTTTTCTTTAGACAGCAGAGTTGACCAATTGAGGCATTAGCACACAGTGTCTCGGAATGAGACATGCAGTGCCTTCAGAAAGTATTCATACCCCTTGACTTATTCCACATTTTGTTGTGTTACAGCCTGAATTCATAATGGATTAAATAGATTTCCCCCCTCACCCATCTACACACAATACCCCATAATGAAAGTGAAAAAATTTGACATTTCTGCAAATGTATTGAAAAAGCAAGACAGAAATCTCTAATTTAGATAAGTATTCATACCCGAGTCAATACTTTGTAGAAGCACCTTTGGCAGCGATTACAGCTGTGAGTCTTTCTGGGTGAATTCATCTCCCAATGTCTGGTGGAAAACAGACTGAACAAGGTTCTCTTGTAGGATTTTGCCTGTGCTTAGCTCCATTCAGTAATTATTTTTTATCCAGAAATACCCCAGTCCTTAGCAATGACAGGCATACAACATAGCATGATGCAGCCACCACCATGCTTGCAAATATGATGAGTGGTACTCTGTTGTATTGTATTTAGGACAAAAAGTTAATTGCTTTGCCACATTTTTTGCAGTATTACTTAATTGCCGAGTTGCAAACAGGATGCATGTTTTGGAATATTTTTGATACTTCCTTTATTTTCACTCTGTCATTTAGGTTAGTAATGTGGAGTAACTACAATGTTGTTGATCGAGCCCCAGTTCTCATATCCCAACCATTAAACTCTATTTCAAAATCACCATTGGGCTCATGATGAAATCCCTGAGCAGTTTCCTTCCTCTCCTGCAACTGAGTTAGGAAGGACACCTGTATTATTGCAGTGACTGGGTGTATTGATACACCATCCAAATTATAATTAACTTCACCATACTCAAAGGGATATTTAGCGTCTGCTTTTTTTATTTTTACGCATCTACCAATCGCCATCCTTCTTTGCGAGGCATTGAAAAACCTCTGTTCTTTGTGGTTCAATTTGTGCTTGAAATTCACTACTTGATTGAGGTACTTTACAGATAATGTGTAGGGTACAGAGATTGGTTACTCATTCAAAAATCATGTTAACCATTATTATTGAACACAGAAATGAATCCATGCAACTTGTTAAGCACATTTTTACTCCTGAACCTATTTAGGCTTGTCATAATAAATGGTTTGAATACTTGACTCAAAATATTCCACTTTGACATTATGGGGTATTGTGTGTAGATCAATGACAATCTAAATGTGATCCATTTTAAATTCAGATTGTAACAACAAAATGTGGAAAAGGTAAAGGAGTGTGAATACTCTGAAGGCACTGTACATGTAAACAGGGCTGAAAAGTGACTGGAAGCAGGAATATATAAATACTTATGGTATTATACTAGTGGCAATAGATACATGTAAACAAGAGTAATAGTAACTGGTAGCAGGATAAAATAGATAATAAAGGTAATGGCAATCAATAAATCAATGAACAGCATTGGGGGGGGCAGTAGTTGTTTATCCATTTAACAGTCTTATAGCCAAGATATAGAAGCTATTTAAGAAGTCTGTTGGCCGGAGCCTTGATTCACCGGTACGGTCTGCCGGACGTGAGAACAGTCCATGTTTTGGGTGATTGGAGTCTTTGGCAATTTTTCAGGCCTTTCTCAGACACTGCCAGGCATGCATGTCCTCCCAGTGATGCGCTGGGCCTGCCGCACCACCCACTGTAGGGTCTTCCGGTCAAGGGCGGTGCAGTTGCCAAACCAGACAGTGATACAACCATGCTCTCCATGGAGCAGCTGTAAAAGTTCCTAAGAATCTGAGGGGCCTTGCCAAATAATTTCAGCCTCCTGAGGGAGAGGAGGCACTGCTATGCATTCTCCACAATTGTGCTGGTGTGAGAGGATCAAGTTAAGTCTCTGCCTGCCTCTGTGGTACTTACCTTAGTTCCTGCGACTGACTGCACAGCCAGGAAGCCAGTACCCTGAGGTGTGATGGGACCTGGGAACACAGCAGAGAAGGACAGAGTTCACATTTATTCATTATTTTACCTATATTCTAACAGGTAAGTTGATTGAGGATCCATGTAATTCTGACCAGGGGGCCATGTCAGTTTACTGAAATAACGTAAAATGTCCAACTTCATAGAGATGTGTAGTTATATAGGCATAATGTAACCAGATCAACGCCCTCAACATATTTTACAATTTAGCTTCTTAAGGAAGCAGATAATCAAGAGCTATATCTGAATGTGCATCAAACTTAGCGATCCTGCTATGTGATACAGCCCTCTGATGAATAGTTGCAATGGAGGAAAAAGGTGCCACCTGAATCAAATAACTAACATATACTAAAACTACAGCCGCATTACTGCTCTCACCCCAGATGGTGGCACCACAGTGCATGTGCTGCGGTGTGTATTTGAGCAGGCGGTGGCGCCCGTTGTGGTCCTCGATGTGGTACAGGGGGATGGTCTGGAAGCGACGCCAGCCCAGGGACAGGATGAGAGGGTCGCGTGTTTTCAGGATCCGGCTGTGCCATCGATGTTTCTTTAACCGCATCTGGGACAAGAGAAAGACCACCTTGAGGCACTTGGAAAAGTTCGATACAAATTACACTTATCATGCCATTTCTTTAGATCTTAATTGATAGGGAAAGATGCAAATAAAACATGAATAATGAATACAACGTTAACATTTAAATAAATCAACACTGGGATGAGTTGAACCATTTGCTTTCTGAAAAAGTATGAACTTAGGTAAGTTCAGTAAGCATGACGAAGCATGGTTCTTGGCCCATTACTTAGACCTAGTCTGTTAAGAAGCTTAGCTGAGGGGACTTACATGTACTATTCAACAAACAAGACCTTCCATTACATTTAGTGCTCTCAAAAGGACAGCATCACCCATTGCAGGGTTGGGGTCAATTCCATTTCAATTCAGTAGATGACTTAATTCAAATGAAAGAGTTGGAAAACAAGGGATGCTCCTGAAATGCACCCTATTCTAGGGATGGGCATTTTAAATACATTTCTCGATTCGAAAATCATGACATTTCTTCAGATATCCGGATAGTCAAAATACATGTACACCTTTTATTTCTCCTTAAAAAAAATAATAACATTGTTTCAACGTATGAACTGGCTTGCTGCACAGCTTAGGTGCCGTGCCGCTTGCTTGCAGCAGTATGATGGACAGGTGAGTTTTACATGTGAGGGAGAGAGTAGCTATACAGACTGGCACTAGTTAGATAAACTTGTAGATTCCATAGGTCATCTATCATCCCATCTGGTAGTGACTGTATGAAATCGATGTAAAGAAGCTAGCTATGATCGCCACATTAGTTTCAGAAAGTATTCTTACCCCTTGACTTTGTGTTTCAGTCTGAATTGAGCTCAGGTGCATCCAAATTCTTTTGATCATACTTGAGATCTCACTACAACTTGGGAGTCCACCTGTGGCCAATTCAATTGTTTGGACATGATTTAGAAAGAATCATAGCTGTCTATATAAGGTCCCACAGTTGACAGTGTATGTCAGAGCAGAGGCTGTACCATGAAGTCCAGGGATTTATCCAGAGATCTCTGAGATAGAATTGTGATGAGGCATATACAGTGCCTCCGGAAAGTATTCAGACCCTTTGACTTTTTCCAAATGTTGTTACGTTACAGCCTTATTCTAAAATATATATATATTTTTAAATACCCCATAATGACAAATTGAAAATAGGTTAAGATTTTTTCTAAATGTATTAAAAATAGAAAACAGATAACTTATTTACATAAGTATTCAGACTGTTTGCAATGAGATTCGAAATTGAGCTCGGGTGCATCCTGTTTCTATTGATCATCTTTGAGATGTTTCTTCAACTTGATTCGAGTCCCTGTGGTAAATTCAATTGATTGGATATGATTTGGAAAGGCACACACCTGTCTATATAAGGTCCCACAGTTGACAATGCATGTCAGAGCAAAAACCAAGCCATGAGGTCGAAGGAATTGTCTGTAGAGTTCGGAGACAGGATTGTGTCGAGGCACAGATCTGGGGGAAGGGTACCAACACATTTCTGCAGCATTGAAGATCCCCAAGAACACAGTGCCCTCCATCATTCTTAAATGGAAGAAGTTTGGAACCACCAAGACTCGATGGTCACTCTGACAGAGCCCCAGAGTTCCTCTGTGGAGATGGGAGAACCTTCCAGAAGGACAACCATCTCTGCAGCACTCCACCAATCAGGCCTTTATGGTAGAGTGGCCAGATGGAAGCCACTCCTCAGGAAAGGCACATGACAGCCTGCTTGGAGTTTGCCAAAAGGCACCTAAAGGAATCTTAGACCATGAGAAACAAGATTCTCTGGTCTGATGAAACCAAGATTGAATTATTTGGCCTGAATGCCAAGCGTCACGTCTGGAGGAAACCTGGCACCATCCCTACGGTGAAGCATGGTGGTGGCAGCAACTTATGCTGATGACAGTGTGCTGTACTCTGCCTCCTCTTCAAATCAGGCTATAGCTGATCTGCAGACTGCTTCAAAATGTCATACAAAAAGTACTTGTTGACC
Source organism: Oncorhynchus kisutch (assembly GCF_002021735.2). Classification (NCBI taxonomy): domain Eukaryota; kingdom Metazoa; phylum Chordata; class Actinopteri; order Salmoniformes; family Salmonidae; genus Oncorhynchus; species Oncorhynchus kisutch. Next base: position 17,021,590 of record NC_034175.2, on the reverse strand, counting down.
ACGAACTGGTACTGAATGCAGATAAAACAAAGTACATTCTGTTCTCTAGAGCTCAGGCATATCTGGACGTTGAATGGAGCAAGTCCACTCAAAAATACCATGTCATTTGGATCGATGACAAGTAGTCATTTAAAACATTTTTATTTTACCTTTATTTAACTAGGCAAGTCAGTTAAGAACAAATTCTTATTTTCAATGACGGCCTAGGAACAGTGGGTTAACTGCCTGTTCAGGTGCAGAACGACAGATTTGTACCATATCAGCTCGGGTGTTTAAACTTGCAATCTTCTGGTTACTAGTCCAACACTCTAACCACTAGGCTACCCTGCCGCCCCAAAACATGTAGATGAGCTAAAGAAACAGATTTAAAATGGTCTTCTAGATTGTGCCTTTCGCTTGATAGAATAAATAGTTCAGTTGACTTTCCGTCACTGTGATCTGAATCAGAAAGTGGGCTGGCCATCATTGGCAACGCAGAGAGCATTGCCTTCTGTTCATTTATAAGGCACTCCTGCAGAAACTACCATACTACATCGCTCCTGACCTACAGAAGTACAAATACCTTACTCGCTCACAGTAATGGCTAATTCTTGAAATTACTGTTCTCATTACTGATTTAGGTAAAGCCGCCTTTAGTTTTAGGTGCCACATACATGGAACACATTTCGGAATACCCTACAATTGGACGCACCGTTGCCTTTCAGACATTTCAGTAAATTACCTTTTTACAGAGGAACGCATGCGTTTTCAAAATTGTATTTTTGTATGTTTCATGCTCCCGCCTAGGATTTTTCTAAATGTCAGTAATTCCTTATTTTGCTGCATTTTTGTGAATCAGGGCTCCCTTGCAAAAGAGACATCTGTCTCAATGGGACGTCCCTGTATTTAATAGGGTGATATTTCAGACACAGCCACGGAGTTTTCAGTTCTTGAACTGGAAGTCCAATTCACTCTACTTCAATTTAAATGGATCGGAGCCTGACGCGTTAACCCTCGCTTACCTGCAGGTAGCCTACGTTCCCCTCGCTGGCACCTAGAGCCCCGAGGATGATGGGATAGTGGGGGTCAAAGTTGGTGACAAATTCGCAGGGCAGGGAGGGGATCTCCACACGCACATACATGCCAGGCCGGAAGCCCTCGTACTGGACCCGTGTCTCATCATCCACGTCCTCAAACTCAGCCCGGTTCAGCTATGAAGAGGAAAAAGGTTTAGAGATTGTGGTGAAATGAAAGGCTCAGTGGGTTAGAACATGGTGCTGTCAACATCAGGGTTGTTGGTTTGAATCCCACACGGGACACATACTGAATATACTTTGTGTCAGTGCCAAGGTTGACTGTCCTGTAAGTGGATTTAAAATGCACAATTTTGTGTTGCGTTTCAAGACTGATTTTCCCTCATTGTCTGATCGGAATGTCACTGACAACTTTGGTTTCCTTTTGGGCATAATAACATGTTACCTTACCCCGTTTGAATAATTTCCAAATGCATCCTTCATTGTTTCTTAGATGTAAGCACAGATCTGGTGGTTGGCTAGGTGCAAGTAAGTTTACCACCCTATCGCTCACCACTCCAACCAATTCAGATCTGTGTTCACGCGCAGAGTCGTGGTTGAGTGGTAACACTCCCGCCATGTCACATACGACGCTCCCCACTGGAGACAATACCTTGCAACCAATGTTCCCTCTGTGTGAGCGTGCAGGTGCACAGCCGTGCAGAAGAAATATGAGCGAACGCACAGTAGCCTGAGATTGAACGTCCCTCAACTTTCTTCAGTTTTCCCCTTTAGTTAACACTATCAACGTTTCACTCTACTGTGGCAATTGTGATCGTATCAACGCAATATTAACCACTTTCAATGTAATATACCGAAACAAAACTACGCAAGATTTCGTATGCAAAATTAACTGTGCAGTAGATCGCATTGGAGTAGGATTCTAATGCATTGACAGGCATGTCTCCGCAGTATTCTACACAGAACGGTGCGCCATAACTAATCACAGCTGCAGTAGGCCTATATGCAAATAGCCATTGCCATATGGATATGTGCCATTCACTTTGAACTGGACTGTGTTTACAGTATGAGCTTTCGAGTAGATGCGCTTGTTGTGAGAGCTGAATGTAGCCATGAGTGCACATTTGTTCCTATTCTTTGATAGAGTTATTAGCTCAGTTATAGCTCATTTCTAGTCAACAATGAGGGAGTGATTGCGTCCAACAAGAGCACAAAATGTGTGCATTTCTAGCCATCTTTGGAAAGCAAGTCAGGTACTGAGCTTTTTTGTGTCTAAAAGGAGAATTGGTCTATTTTGAGACGGTCTTGAATAAGTAGCCAATTGTAGCATAATTTGTCGGATTCTCTGTAATAATGGTATGGGAATAATAATGAATTTGATTTTGTAAAGTGGTTTCTTCCGTCAAACAACATTTTCAGTCACCTCCTTGACTAAACAAGTTAATGTCAAGCCCTGCATGTTTATATTTTTTAAAGTCTAATGGAATGTAGGCATTGAACACCACACATTGGCTGCTACTGTAGGCTGAATGATAGCTGTTCTAGTTCCATGTTAATTATGTTCTGGGATGTGTTTTTATCCGTTGTTTTTTATGGTAGGCCTACATTATGATCAAATAGCCACAGTAGCCTACTTGGCCAGTGTTAAAACTAATTTAAATGAGGTACAGCCTCAGTGTGCACAGTAAACGCATGCTGGAAGTTGCACAACATTTTCACAAAGTTCAAGTTTGTGCTCAGCAGACCTGAAATTTGCTCAGTGACTACATTTTTTCGGGAACTTTGCCTGCACCCTCTCTTCCCACTATTTCTCCCACCTGTCTGTAGTCCCCACTCATTTCATAGCTGTCTAAATGAAGTGTCAAAATACCCACACAAAACATATATATTATTTGTAAAACAATCTGTGACTACATCAAGAAAGGAAAAAGGAGACATTTCTGAAGTATTCAAACAGGGCCAGACACTTCTGCCTCCTGTCATATCAAACGTTACCTATGACCCCATAACCCCTCACCTCACCTCTGCCTGTTTTTGCATCTCCTCCTTGAGGTCGTCAAAGTAGGTGGCGTCTCCGTCGTCGTACTCTGTGTCGAAACGCTCCTTCAGCCGCCGTTTCTTCTCCAGACGCTTGTTCTTCTGGGTCTCGTCGTCCACATTCATCAGCTTCTCCTCCTCCTCCTCCTCATCATCATCACTTTCTTCCTTGGCTTGGTCCTTCTGCTTGGCAGCTTTCCCCTTGTGCACTTCCCCCGTCTCCAAGTCCTCAAATTCGCCATACAGCTCCTCTAAAAAGAGAAAAGAGCGAGTTAGCAAGGGGGTGATAATGAACAGTGGACTTCTGATATACCGTGCATATCCCTGATGGATTGGGGCTACTCTGTTGGGAATATGAGCCCATATCTGAGCACATGAAAATAATTAGAATTGGGGAAGATGAATTTCAATTGCTCTCTGCTTACCATAGTTGATGTGCACACAGGAGTCGACCTTAACAGATTTCATTTAAAATGGGACAGACTGCAGTTATAAAACACTTTTTAAAAAGGACAAGACCAAAAGAAAGTCATGAAAACAATCCCAACAGTATTGAACAATGAGCAGCAACTCCTTACCATCCTCTTTCAGCAATGTAGCAGCATCTTGATCGTCTTCCCATTTCCCTGTAACAAAACAGTCCCGTATCGAGTCCAGCATCTGAAACACAATATTTATCTCAATTACAAAAAAATATTCAAGTTTAATTCATCTTTTGAATTGATGGAAACTAAATTGTATTGACCCCAACCTAGGTCAGAATATGAATGGATGGAGGCATCCATCCATAGCTCCTAACACCTAATGCCTTTCTTCAAACTGTTGGTCTTTCCACACTTTAAATGTCCAGTACCAAATAAGGTGTGCTAGTACTGGGTTAAAACAAAAATGTGCAACCCTTGGGGTCCCAGAGGAAGATAAACCCTGTAGTAAAAGAGATGGGACAAAGGAAAGGGGTGCTACAATATGGTTTTGTAGATTTCTTTTACCTCTTCCAGGTCCCAATTGCGAGCGGCATCGGGGTCAAAACGGGAGCAGTCCACGCCGTCCGCACGATGCTTCTTGCCCTTCTCGGGGCGGCTGACTCGAAACAGCCCTCCCAGCTCCTCCTCATCCTCCCCCCCATCACCATCATCCTCTGCCACTGAAGGAAACAAACGTAGTCAGTCAGAAATCAAGGCTAGGCACAAACGGAAGCAAATGGGGCGAAATAGTCAATAAGAAACGGCCATTTTTATCGCTATAGTGTGCATTAATGAATACACCAGTGCTCAACAAACAAGATCCGCCATTACATTAGGATAAAAGGGAAAACGTTTTATATTGTTACTGAAACCCAGGAGGAGACGTTACCTGTGCCATACACCAGTTTACGCAGGTTGGGGGCGGAGCGCTGTTGCCGTAGAAATGCCTCCGACGCTTTCTGTTGCAGGCCCTCCTTCCACCGCAGTGACCCTGAGAAACACGGTCAAATTAATTATTGGTTCTTGTTCCATTTAGCCACTTCCCCTCCCCATCAGTGTTCACAAGGTGAAAGCAATATGGCAGACAGAAGAAGCATGCATTCTGAATGCTAAATCGACCCGTAGCTCCTAGGCACTCCTGTAAATGTAATACGATTAGATAGGGATTTAGATGATCCTATCACAAGGCAAGAAACCTATCCAGTCCGGTCAGATCTACAGGTTTTGAAATCAACAGACAACTGTAGGGGGTAAGGTGCATCACAATATTGCATACACCAGTGTGTGCAGGTTTTTGTTCCAGCCCGCCACTAACACACCTGATTCAAGTATTCAACTTGGTACTCAATTCAGAGCAGCATTATTGAACAAAAATCTGTGGACCCTGAAGAGGTAGTATAGACAAGGGGGAGGGGCCACAATGAAACTACGCTGAATAGACAGAATATTACCTGCACTTTCATAGCACAGCTCTCCTCCCTCCATCTCCTCATCTTCCTCTTCCATTTTGGAGGTGGCATTCGACTTCTTGCCTTCTTTGCCCGAGACATTGGTTTCGCAGTCATCTTCTATTGAGTCACTCGCATCCTCCTCCTCCGAGCAATGACCCGAGTCTATCGGTTTGAGATCACCCTTTTCCACTGCACTGTCTTCTTCATCTTCTTCCCCCTCCGAATCGCTTTCCTCTCCTTCACTCTCCTGCTCTCCCTTCCCCCCTTCCTCCTCCTCACTCATTTCCAGCTCATCCTCACTGTCTGCAAAGGCAGGTACCTCCACCACTGGCTCTTTCCCCAATTTCCTTTCCTCCATCTTCTGTCTCTTCGCCGGAGGGATGGTCTTTATTCCTTGCTTCTCTTTTGGTTCAGTTTTGTCCTTTGCCTTGTTCTTCAAAACCGTTTCTTCTTCTTCTTCCCTTTTGTTTCCCTCCTCATCTTCCTCACCCTCTTCTTCAGACTCTCCTTCCTCATCCCCCTCTTCTTCACTGCGACCCTCGCTGTCATCATCATCTTCCTCTTCAGTGAAGACAGCCTTCCTCCTCTCTCTCTGCGTCTCAGGGTCCCAGACTCGGCTCTCCTGGGGTCCTGACGTCAGCCTGTAAGACAAGATGGAGACCAACACAAGTCAGAGGCAAAAATGTATATCATTTTCTATATGCTTTTATTCAAGAGTCCACTTTTTATTTCATAAAAGAACAAAACGGCAGCCACTTCATTTGCTATAAAGCTGAACGATAGGACTGGAGAAATTTTGCAACTCTCACATTGCAAGGACTGACAGTCCATGAGATTGACATGACGATGAGGTTCTCTTTTAAACAATCTGTTTATAAAACAGATTTTAACAATGATTTTAGGGCTGCGACTCTTGACAATTAGTCTTTAACCAATTGTAACAATGAGTTTAGGGCTGCGACTCTTGACAATTAGTCTTTAACCAATTGTAACAATGAGTTTAGGGCTGCGACTCTTGACAATTAGTCTTTAACCAATTGTAACAATGAGTTTAGGGCTGCGACTCTTGACAATTAGTCTTTAACCAATTGTAACAATGAGTTTAGGGCTGTCTCTCAACTGATTCCATAGTGGCTTTCAAAAGTAGCGCATAATATATGTGATAGGGTGTCATTTGAGATTTCCAAGACGTTGCTGTCTGAGCATCACTCACTCATTCTCCTCCTCCTCCACTTCCCCGGGGGTCAGGGCAGCCGCCCCTGTGAACAGTGACACTTTGCTGGCGGCCATCTTGGCATCCAGGGTGGTGTGTGTACTGATGAGGGATTGGACCAACTCTGTGGTGGGACGGACCTCCTCCTAGTGGACACGGGACAGAAGTAACTGATTATAGGAACGTGTGCACACACACATACATATTACCGAAATCCTCTGTACATGATCTAGGTTCAGGGGAGAGGAAATTTTCAATGGCCCTTGACACTTTCGGTTTAGTACACTCATTACGACAGTCTCAAGCCATTGTATATAACAGTAGTCAATTATATTCAAGGGCACTTTCATATCACATCCATCAACTACCTGACTTTGACCAATCAAATCAAATGTATTTATATAGCCCTTCTTACATCAGCTGATATCTCAAAGTGCTGTACAGAAACCCAGCCTAAAACCCCAAACAGCAAGCAATACAGGTGTAGAAGCACGGTGACTAGGAAAAACTCCCTAGAAAGACCAAAACCTAGGAAGAAACCTAGAGAGGAACCAGGCTATAAGGGGTGGCCAGTCCTCTTCTGGCTGTGCCGGGTGGAGATTATAACAGAACAGGGGCAAGATGTTCAAATGTTCATAAATGACCAGCATGGTCAAATAATAATAATCACAGTGGTTGTCGAGGGTGCAACAAGTCAGCACCAATAAAAATACATTGTTTTTTATTTTTTGTTAACTGTTTCAAAGAATTTTCCTTTTCTGTGTCTTACTGAACATGGCCCAGGGGTTGGAACTGACCTGTTCTTGATTGACGTGGCCGCCGGGCAGGTCGATGTACACTGCGTCCTTATCGTACACGACCCCCCCGACCCCTGCCATAGGAGCGTAGAGCAGCCGCTCCTTCTCGTTCAGAGCCCTCTTCTTCTGCGCTTCAGGCAGAGCGCAGGGGTCTGGCAGGAAGCTGATGTCTGCCACCGCAAAGTCCCCCACACCTGCAGAGGGTGCCATCACGTGTTAGGTTTCAAACCAAATTGCCCAATGTTAAAACAATATAGCTTTCTGAATCAATGTTTTCAAAACCCCACCCCACAAAACCCCACTGTAGGAGTGAAACATTTCCCAAAAACACCATCGCAGTAACCACATGCTGTTTATTTGCACAATACATTGGTGAATGTGAATAGTGCATGTCAATATGTACTAGCTTTGATGCAGTATTAAATTCATCTCTTCTCCACAAGTCAGTGTTCCTAAAAAGGGCTCAGATTCTTATTTGCTCTTAACCCAATGAGCATACTTACCAGGGATATGGACCTGGCCTTTATTCTTCAAGTATGTCCCCCTCAGGTAACCATAGAGAGATACAGTACGATCACACTTGGGGTCCACCCTCACCATCTCGGGGTCCGTCAAATCCTCCATGCTGTGTAGATGGTGAATGTGATCGAGGGACAGTGAAGGGGTACAGTTCAACAAGAACATTTGAAAACAGAGTGAAGATGAAAGCAGGGTAGTAGGATCCATCACTCACAGGCACACAAGTGTGCACAACACACACACACGCACAAACCATAAACATTCTTTCTATTAGAAAACAGCTCTGTTACACGCACCATTCAACAGCATGTATCATGTCACTTTCTCTACTCGGAATCTATTCTAGCTACTTTCCTTTACAAACACATTGCTCTAAAAGGTCTGACACTCACCGGTCGGCCACGACGTAGGGATGAGATTGCTGCCACACCAGCGGACGGAACTTCATGACGGAGATGAAGCGGCCCAGGTTCTTGACCTCCTGGGTCTGGTACTCTCCGTACACCATACCGGACAGGTAGAAGAGTTTGGCACCCTGTGGGAACAAAGAGGGAACGTGGAACACTGTTCAGGAAAGGGACTTGTGTTGGATTAGGTTCAGAGAAAGACCGCATGCCATGTTTATGAGATTGTTAGCCTTCATAACTTTAACACATTTACAACATGCAAGCTGACAGTGTACATCTTTTTAATGTAATTTTTTTTACGTCTTATCAAGACAAACCTAAGAAAATCACAAGTCAACTTGTCACTTCGATAGCACAAGAGAAAAAATTGGAGTTGCAGGATGTATGAAAGGGACGTGCAGGGTTGGCACAGACTGGCCAACTCTGCAAATGTACCTCCAAGGTTTATCTAGCACATCAGAAATATCTCAGCACTTGCCAAGAAATTAAACATGAAATGTGCTAGCTATAGGTTGTAAATAGTTAGTTACAGTATGGTGTTCAGATGTTGTTGCTTTTGATATTATCCATGATTTGTACTGTTTGAATACATTTGTGAAAGCCAATAAAAATACTTCACAAAAAAACCTGCCAAACCAACTCCATCATCAAGTTTGCTGACGATACAACGGTGATAGGGCTGATCACTGAAAATGACGAGAAAGCCCACAGAGAGGTGGTTAGAGCCCTGGCAGAGTGGTGCCAGGACAATAACCTCTCCCTCAACCTCAACAAAACCAAAGAGGTGATTGTAGACTACAGGACGGCTGTAGAGGTTTGGCTTGGCCCCTCAGATCCTCAGGGGCCTTTACAGGTGCACCATTGAGAGCATTCTGTCTGGCTGCATCGCCGCCTGGTACGGCAACTACCCGGCCAGAACCACAAGGCTCTACAGAGGGTGGTGAAGACTGCCCAGTCATGCAGGCAGCAGGACATCTACACCAGGCAGTCTCTGAGGAAGTCCAGAAGATCGCCAAAGATTCCAGCCACGGACTGCTTTCTCCGCTACCTTCCGGCAGGCAGTACCTGAGTATCAGGTCTCGGACAAACAGGTTCCGAGACAGCTTCTACCTCCACTCCATAAGACTGTTGAGCAGCTAACCCTAAGCTGTCTACCTGCACAGACCCGTCTACCTGTACTCACCTGCATTTTAAGAGACTATTTGCACTGACTCCCTCAACCTTACACACACAATTGCTAATACGATTTATGGTGTGAAGCCAAATATAAAATCTTTTGGTGCTGACCTGGTAGACCTCAGTCCAGAAGCGATGCTTGAGCCGCTTCTTGGTCTTGCGAAGGGCCTTGTTGTTGCGGAACGAGTCCAGGTGGGTGAGCACGCCCATGATGCGCGGGAAGCCGTGCACCTGGCAGATGTTGAGGAACTCAAAGGTCTCCATTTCAAAGCCGAAGCTGGCGTCAATGAGCATCAGCACCTGGTGGACCACAGGGATGTCAGTCTTTAGCTCACTGATAGCCCCACGTCAAGTCTATTTTTATTGTTTGGTAGGGAAATCTGGGTTAAATTAAATTGTCACAGATATGTGCATCTCAAATGGCACCCTACTTACTATATAGTGCACTACATTTGACCAGAGCCCTATGGGCCCTGGTCAAAAGTAGTGCACTACATAGCGAATAAGATGTAATTTGGGACTCACAAGTGTTGATGCCAACACTGCATTTTTGTAGCATGATAAAATATACTAAAAAGCCAACAATAAGGCATCAAAACAGACACTGTACGTATTCCAATATCATAAGAAGTACAATTCTATCTTGTCATCAATGCCTTTAAAATTCAGACATTTTGCCCTTAATCACCATACACAAATGAACTTACCAGGTCAGCAACCTTTGCCAAGTCAATCATTGTGTTTATGTCATTGCTACACTCAATGAAGGTAAGACGCCTCTTCTTTCCTGAAAGGAAAATGAAGATGGTGGTGCGGCGGCGTTAGCACACAAGCTAAACACAACACAATAAATGACAGCTCTGTGGTCACACAAGCTAAACACAACACAATAAATGACAGCTCTGTGGTCACGCAAGGTAAACACAACACATTAAATGACAGCTCTGTGGTCACACAAGGTTGTATTCACTAGGAACTAAACGGAAGCAAATATGACAAAACAGGGAGGGACTACCTTAACTTTTTCAAGAAGAACTGCTTGTGTTCATTTTTCGGTTGCAAATTGCTTTGCTATGGTGTGAACTAATGAATACGACCCAACTGATCTCAATACAGTAAGAAATATCCAAGCTCAGCTCACCAGAGACAATGGTCACAGGCCCGCAGATGTCCGCTAGTTTCTGCCGGGTGAAGTTTTTGATCAGGCAGCGGATGAGGGTACTCTTGCCCACCTTGGGGGGTCCTACCACCACCACCACTATTGGGGGAGGCTCTAAAGGGGTGCGGTCCACCAGGGGTATGTGATGTTTCTTGGCCTTTAGGTCCTGGGCTCTAGGAGAGGGGAAAGAACAGTGTTTATAGTTTCCTACAATGTTGAACTGTGTCTGTCTGCACTTGTTGTGCTGCTGCCTCTACACCGCTTTTCTAAATCTCAACATCTGACCATCTGTCTGAAACACTCAAGATACATGTTAACAGCATTCACTCCTGTGGCTATTTCTAAGAACTTGTAAAACCACAGATTAGTGTCACACTAACTAAAAAGACAACAATATACTATGTAAACCTTGTGAAATAAAACTAAATAAATGATAAAAATGCAAACATGAAAGTGGATGGTGGGATGATTTTTCATGTAGTGTAGTATAGTGGGGCATGTATATATGAATGCTGCTGACCTGTGGAAGGTTTTGGCCATGCGCACTGCTGACTGGACCGCAAACGCTTTGGGGTTCCTCTTGCGCTCATCATCTCCGGCTGGAGTTCCCAGCTGCTTCCTGCTCTTCTTCCTCTCCGCCTTGGGCCCGCTGTGCTTCTGCTGGTGCCGCTTCTGTTCCTTCTTTGGCTCCTTTCCCTCCATCTTCTCCTATCTGACAATCACACACACGTCAGAAACTGAAGCTCGGAGGATCAAATGTAGCTTTGCCTTATGCACATCCCACTTAATTAGGTGCTTCATGTAACAATCATTTAGATAGTTCCAACTACCTCCCTGTATGAGAGTGAACTACCTACAGTATGTCAAGAAACTTGCCCATAATGGTTGTAGTGCATTTGCTAGTAACAGCAGGGTCACTCAACTCATGGAAATCTGAAATAAGTATCAGTAAAAGGTGATGGTGATGGCCAATATAAAAGTAACTGCAGCAAATTGGTCTATGCTACACATTGTACAAGCATTTTCCACAGCTCACAACATAGATTGTAGGACCGGGACGATTTTACATACAGCAAGTTTTTAAAGGACCAAAGAGTTACCAGCTTCGTGTTTTCATTTCTGCCATGGAAATAAGATTGAGATACTGGTATCGTTCCGGTCCAAATAGCTAGTGGGTGTTATGGGAGCACCACTACCGACAAATCAACTACATGTAACCACATTATCCTAAATTGTTTTCCTCATTTGACGACCAGTTCGTCAGTCGTCTTCGTGTTTGTATTACGACATTTACTCATCAATCAAGTGTTGAGGAGTCTCTTTTTGTACTTCCTGACTGTTAATACACTAACTGCATATCTAGCTAGCTACCATGCAAACAGATTTAGTTTTGAGCTCATTTCAACGTAAGCCACAGTTTGTATGCCAGATAACGTGATATAACTTAATACGTTTCCATTACTGGGCATTACAGGCTGACCAAACCACGCGTGCGTCTGCGTGCACCAGTTGATTTTGTTCACCCACACCAGACGTAATCATGACACGCAGGTTGAAAAATCAAAACAAACTCTGAACCAATTATATAAATTTGGGGACAGGTCAAAACAAATTAATTTCAGGTCATCTCTCCTCCTTCCTTCAGGTTTCTTTGGACTTTATTTGGCGGTTGGCAACCAACTTTACGGTGCATTACCACAAAGATGAACGGAGTGTGGACCTCAGTTCCTCTTTCAATCACCCACGTGGGTATACGCTCCTAAAAACCAATGAGGAGATGGGAGAGGAGGGATTGCAGGCGTTGAGCATCACAAATACAACCAAGTTATATTTTAGCGCCTGGCCACGCAGACGCATGTATACATTTATCTTGCACCGCTCGCGTCGTCAGCAGGTTACAGGTTAGCTAAGACAAACTGTTGCCATATATTTGAACTTAACTGTTCTTGGCGACACTTTTTTTGTTCTGATTCGGTGAAAAGAGTACCTTAGAAATGTCTGTGTCCGGTTACAGGTGGTTCTCTGAAAACCACAGAATATTCAGAAAGATATTACATCCAAGTTTTGTATCGAGTGAGAAAGGCCTCTTGCATGTGTGTACATCTTTGTTTTGGTCGCAATGTGTGATGCGCTGCCCTCTACTTCTACAAAGATGTTGGGAAATGCAAGATGTCTGGCAGCTAAAATGGCGAGGGAACACGTCACTCAGTGCAAAACGTGGAATTAATATCTTTCTGAAAAGTCTCTGGTCTTTGGAGAACAACCAGCAACTGGACAAAGACTTAAGATAATTTCTTGATTCGGGGAAAAAAAGTATTGTCAAGAAAAATTTGACTATGGCAACGTTTGTTTAAGCTAACCTGTAACGCCCAGTAATGGAAACGTATTATTAAGATATGACATCATCTGGCATACAAATTGTAGCCAATTGTTGCCAAGTACCTCAACTCCTCCACGTAGTTGAGAGCAGACTCCAGTTTTTTAAATGAACCCATGTACATCCTCTGTTGTTGCGGGCCTTTGCTGAAATTCACACATTTGAATAAAACCTTAATCAAATACAACCACTGACTGAAATACTATGAAAGGCACGCAACAGAGGACAAACATAGGAAGGATTTAATGTACATTTTTTAAGTATTGACGCATAGCAACAAAGGAGTCTGAGGTTCATTTCAAAAACTCTAGTCTGCTGTCAACTCTAGCCCAACTGGCGCTATTGTTCCTTTAACATCGTTTTTGTCAACTGCATTCAACTGGAATCTATGCAGCTATCCAGCAGATTCCGGCTACTATCACGCTTGTTCACACCGAGTTGCACTGGAGTCGGAACGCCATCATGGTTAGATTTAGACACTGCAGAGCCGGCGAGAGATGGGCTGGAAAACATACCTCAATGCAGGGATGGGATATGCAACTAACCAGGCTTCCAGCCAACCTTTTGTAGGATGTACATGTAGGATAAAACAAAATGTCAGGAAAGGCCCGATGGAAACAAATTAGTTGGTAAACTTTCCAAAGTCGAGAAAACACTACACTTTTCAAAATAAGAAAGTAGCATTAGCAACTAGTTTTTTTTTTTTGGTGGTGGTGGTGGTACGCATATTTTTCCTTTTTATAACGGCTCGCCAATTAAAGCTACGTAAGGGAATTTGACGCCATTGCAGCCTGAATGGAAGATGTTTTATGTACAAGCCGGTCACCTGGGAACATGACAAGTGTATAGCCGACTGCATAAATTCGTTGGACGCAGTTGAAAAACAACCTAAGAGGAATATTAGCGCCATCTGTCGACAGGTGCTGCAAAATACCCATGAGGGCCTTCTCTCTTGGTGATTGCCAATTAAATGCATTACATTTTTACTTTCCTTTGGTGCTTGTGAGCACAGAAACTAGGAGCAATCGTAAGCTTTTAGTCAAACTAAACATTTATCATTATTCATGGTACTTAAATGCAATTTCTGTGAACTACACAAGCCCAGGGATTTCTTCAATTAATGAGCCAAAAATTAAACAGAGCGTAAATGATCAGAAGTGCTCAACATGGCACAACATGTTGGCAAAACATTTGTTTAATGTAGGGTTTCTTAAACTATGGGTTGGGACCCAAACTGGGCCCTGGGCATGTGAGAGGTGGGCCGTGAGTTATGAGAATATATCTATCAATCACCCACAATCTCTTCTTAATTCGGGTCGTTGGATGACGATTTGGGTCCTGGGAGAATGGTCCATTTCTCTTTTGGGTCACAAGCTAAAAAGGTTTAAGAACCCCTGGTAATGGGTACAGTACTTTGGACATCATAGAGAGTTTATTGTGTGTATTTGTTGAGCAACAGTCATTGGACTATATGAAAATGGTCATGTTTCAGTTTGATGGTATAGGGTCTAGGGTTTTTCCTGTTCACATCCCTTGTCACATGATCAGGAAAATCTCCTGGCCCTAGTTATGAAGTGTTTTAAAGTTAACAGTAACAGTGGTTATGCTTATCATGGTGTGGAAACTGCAGAAGTACACTTTTCCCTCAACAGGGGGAGATGTGGCTCTGTCAGGTTAGAGTACCTTACACTGTCAGTAGATCTGCAACATACTGAGAGAACAGACCACCCTAAAGTCTCTCAGCTCCTGAGGTGACAGACAATGAAAAAGAGCAGTCAGGTAGACAGGATATATAGCCTACTGCTTATCTGTAGCCTACTGGATTTAATAGGACTTGACATACTACATGGTTCCACTAACAGAACTATGGAAGTTCACTTCCATACAAAGGCTATACTGGATGTATCCAAGTATGCATGATTCCCATGTCACAGGCATAGTAGAATGACACGCCACTATAGTAAAGAGTTCAGTATGGTTTAACAAAATAGTGGCAGTTCACTACCATAGAAAGGTTAGGCCTATACATTGAGCATGTATTAATATTTCTTATAGTACAAGTTCTTTATAGATCACTGACTGTATGTTCCATGCAGGAACACGTCATGTCTGCAGCCCAGGAAACGGGTCGACACCCACTGCCGGGCAGAGAGTACTACACCGTAGCACCGAGAGCAACGTCACTGATGGGCACAGCGACTAGGGCTCGCTACTGAGATCCCATGCCTGGGTTCAGAGACATCTTACATCTGCAGCAATGACAGATTCTCCTGCTTTCTGCATATGCTTCTTCTAATGGGGCTACATGTACCCGTGCAAGCATAGAGGTGAGTAGAGAAGAGGAAAAGAGAGCAGGATAGAGGGAGAATAAGTAAAGGGAGTAGGGAGGGAGAGGGAGATGTGGGAAGAGAGAAGAGATGAGGATAGAGGGAATAGGTGAACGAAGGAGGAAGATCTGTGAGAAGAGGAGCTTTTAGGTCATGTTGTAATTATCGTATTATTACACCTCAGAAAAAAAATCTAGCAGGAGGCTGTCTGACCGAAAGATCACCTCCTGTCTCGGTCATAAACACTTTGGAAGAATGGGAGTTACATTTAGACCTATAGACAGAATAGGACCAGCACACACCTGTGGTTATATCCAGGCTTGGTATGTGTCATACGATATTGGCACATAGCGGAGTAAAAGACTGCCTCCATCGTATAGGATATTGAACTAAGGCTCCATGGAAATTAAATAGACACATCTGTCATTATATCCAGTTGTACTGTATGTCATAAGATATTGGCACATAGATATAGGACAAGATGAATGTCTACATCTGTATTATAATACACTAAGGATTTTGAGCTGAGGGAGAATCTCTTCCTAAAATGTTGGGATGCTTTTCTTCCTTTTAGGCTCAAAAGAAGTGTGTCGTCCTCCCACATGGTATTGTCTACTTTACACCGAGTATATCAAACATTACAAATTTTCCTAATATTGAGTTGTATTTTTGGGTCCCACTTTAAACGAAGCACAACTGATACAAAGACTTTATATAACATACAAAATGCTTCATAAGCACTATATAAATACTTCACAAATCATCTATAAGCATGTCATACTCTATAAATGGTGTGTAAAGTGTGACATAACCATTCCTACTAAAGGGTGAAATGCTAAAAATAACATAACGCAATATGTTTATACAACATTTATAGAGTATGGCATGCTTATAGATGATTTGTTAAGTATTTATGTAGTGCTTGTGAAGCCTTTATGTATACTGTATATTAAGCCTTTATAAGCTGTACTTTGTTTAAAATAGGACCTTTTGTCTATTTCCCCAGTTGTTGTGTTTGGAATGCCAGTTGTTGTGTCATGTCAATGTCAATGCCATTATGACATCATTTTGCTACCAAGGCAAAGCCTATAAAAGCGCAGGTACAGCTCCTCAGTGGGTATAACAATAATCATGCCCAGACGTAGACAATCAACTACTCGCCCAGTCCGCATGAAGCGTAGAGCCACTCGGACCATGAGGCATAAGAGGAGAATTGGCAGGAGGAGACTTTAGTTCCCTTACTAACTAACCATCAAAGAGAGTTTTGGCAAAGCTGGTGAATAAATTATGTTTTACTCAGGTAGTTTACCACTGAAAAAAATGGGCAGTTCCAGTCTACTTGAGGCTCACCCACAGATGCCAATCTCATCATGGACAACTTGAGCGTTTTAGCAATTTTTCAACTACTTAATACTTTTTTAGCTACTTTGCATGTTAACTTAACTCCTAACCTTAACTCCTAGCCTGGAAGGTTGTAAGTTTAGCAAATGTGTAAGCTATAATACGAATTGTAATTTGTAATATATCATACGAAATGGATGGACATTCACAAATTAATACATATGAAATGTAACACATCATATACTGAACAAAACACTGGGGACAGTAAAAGGCCACCACTCTTAAATGTGCAGTTTTGTCATATAACACAATGCCACAGAATTCTCAAATTTTAGGGAAGTGTGCAATTGGCATGCTGACTGCAGCAACATCAACCAGAGCTGTTGCCAGACAATTTAATGTTAATTTCTCTACCATAAGCCACCTCCAACATAGTTGGAGAGAATTTCGCAGTATGTTCAAACAGCCTCAGACCACGCCAGCCCTGGACCTCCACATGCGGCTTCTTCACCTGCGGGATCGTTTGAGACAAGCCACCCAGACGAAACTGAGACATATTTCTGTCTGTGATAAGCCTTTTTGTGGATTAAAACTCCTTCTGATTGGCTGGGCATAGCTCCCCAGTGGGTGGGCCTACGCTAACCCAAGCCAACCCACGGCTGCGCCCCTGCCCAGTAACGTGAAACCATCATTAGGGTCTAATGAAATTATTTAAATTGATTGATTTCCTTACATGAACTGTAACTCCGTAAAATAGTTGCATCATTTGAGTTTATATTTTTGTTCAGTATACATGGAGTGTGTCGGATTTACATACAGTATAATACGAAATGCTCTGAGACCAGGTCTCTGGTTGAGGTACAAAGCTAATTTCAACTATGAAGGCAGGAAGAAATAAAACCACATTAAGTTACCTGTGAGATATCTGCTTCCAACGACTTGATTTTGATTTTGTTAACGCCTTTGTTAACTCATCTGGATAAATATAATAGTTGCAAAACAAACGTGTTTCTAACTGTCTCACGTGCGTACTGCAAATCCGGAAGTGATGGCCATCTGTATTTCCCGACGTCTAGGAAACATCACACCAATTTAATCGTTCCGCCTACCAACAACGTTCCGCCGTTTTTGGTTGTAGTCTAGTCTCTGCAAAAAATATATCTCTCAAATCTATCAATGACAAAGGAAGAGTGATTTAAAAGCTTTCTCATAAATTAGACTCAAATTACTGCAGATGTTGTGGGGCGGAAGGGTAGCCTAGTGGTTAGAGCTTTGGACAAGTAACCGCAAGGTTGCAAGTTCAAGACCCAGAGCTTATAGGGTACAAATCTTTCCCTACCCCTGAACAAGGCAATACAAATTTGTTCTTAACTGACTTGAGTTAAATAAAGATGAACTGGTCCTATTTCATTGTCAACTATGAGATAATAAATTACCAATGCAGCAGTTCACATAAAGGAGGTGTTTTATTTGGAATAAATACAATAAATAGAGATAATTATGCAAAATAAATTGTCAGTCTATTATTCTACTTAAATTATTCACCATTTATAGCCAGTAAATACGTGGGTCCCAGGGTCCCAACACTTGGAGTGTTGGCAACCCTCGCAATTGAAGACTTAAGAATAAGGCAGGGGTGTTTATTGGTCCTTCCACTGAACTCTGCTCCATCTATATCTGCTCAAAGATGTCTTCCACACACTGGGAAGACAGTTCAGGTAGTGGGGCTTCTTGCATAGCATCAAAGAGCCCGGAGGGACTTGAGTACTCATCTGAGACTTCCCTGTACAGGAAACCCTGGTCTGTGGGATTGGGGTTCTCAACTCCTATGTCGCAACAGGCTGATTCCAGTGAGGTAGGTCAACTGGAGAACGAGTCGAAGGTTCTGCTGGCACAAACGGACTGGAGTCCACCGTGGGTGTACTGGAGATTAAGAAATCAAGATGGAGGTGAGTAGTGGAAGGCCTGGCCCTCGCCCTGGGAGCAGAACGAGAACTCCTGGGCAACGTTCCACAATCGTACTTCTGGCAAAGCACTTGGAGAGCTAGTGCCCAGGAGCCTGCCGTGTCTCACTCCCACACTGAATGAGGGACTGTTGTATCCGGCATCCCCCGGAGAGAGCGGGAAGGGGGGGTAAGATGAGGGACAGTAGAAGCAATCCTCCTCTCCCTCCTTGTGCATCTGGCTGTGGCTCAGCGGCTGGTAATGAGAGACTTTCTCTATGTCAGACCTGGCGGGTCACATCTTTGATCCCATGGAGGAGTTTGGAGAAAGACTGTGTAGGTAGAAAGGGACTGGGGATAGGGTGAGCTGACTGGCTGAGGGGGAGTCGGTGGTCCCTGTGCTTCAGGGTTCTGGCTCTCCTGTTCTGAAACCACACCTGCAACAGATAGGGATAGCTAGATGAGAATGTGCTTTTTTTTTCGCGCACTAGTGGCTCCTGTGGTGGGCGGGTGGAGTGCATGCTGACACGGTTGCCAATATAAAATGTTCGACTTAAAGTAATAAATAATGACCAACCAGTTTAAACAACTTTGCAAGAAGACTGGTCAGTATCATAACTTAAATATAAGCACAAGTGTTTTTATGACATTCAAAAAATTACTTTGAAATGCTAAAACGAGTTATAAATGAGGGCTCCCGAGTAGCACAGCAGTCTAAGGCACTCCATCTCAGTGCAAGAGGTGTCCCTGGTTCAAATCCAGTCTGGCTGTGATTGGGAGTCACATAGGGCAGCACATAATTGGCCCACTTTGTTCTTACTTGCCTGGTTAAATAAAAAAATATCCATGTTGAGTCCTCTATGTCTATAGGTTACACCCTGAGCTACCGCTTCACCTGTGGCCTCAAACACTTCATTGTGGATGTCTCTGGAGAAAGCTTCCTGGGCATTGACATGCTTGTCACTCTGGCCAACATTGAATTCCATAAGGTCTTTATTTTTAGTCTGTCTTTCTTTTCTTGTCTGTCTGTGGTCTCTGTTTATCGTTCTGTCATGTCTGCCTGTCTGGGCTTGATTTAGCTCTCACTTGTCTATGCGAATTTGCTGTGTCTGCACTAAATGAATCTGTGTGAATCGGATTTCTGTCTCAATATCCAATATCTATTCTTCACTACTGTGTTATTTTCCCTATGGCGAGGGCATCACTACATCGGGAGGAGAGCTCCAGCAGGAGTCACGTTGACAAACGTTTCCACTAACTACAGGGGTCTATTTCAGTAATACCCCCTCCACCCCTCCTGACAAACATACCTGTCCTCCATGACACCCGGTGAAAGCAAATTGAAATTCTAGTTCCAAAATGGAAAACTTTCTAATTGAAAAGGAATGACACTATTCATTCTTACATTTCAATTTATCTCCTGATTTGATGGAATTTAAATTTAGTTCCAGCCACGTGAAAGAGAGCACTGTCACACAAAAACAATGGAGTGAACTTACGGTCCTATTCAGTTATTCAGTAAAAACAGTGACAGGGTAAAAAAAAAAAATCTGTAAATCACACACAACATTCCTGTGTGGCCAGACTGTATAATTCTATAAGACATTCCATTTATAATGAGGATAACAGATTAGCAAGTATGGAGTCCACCTGTGGTAAATTCAATTGAATGGACATGATTTAGAAAGACACACACCGCCTATAAAAGGTACCACAGTTGACAGTGCATCTCAGAGCAAAAACCAAGCCATGAGGATGAAGGAATTGTCCGTAGAACGCTGAGACAGGATTGTGTAGAGTCATAGATCTGGGGAAGGCTACCAAAAAATGTCTGCCACTATCCCTACGGTAAAACATGGTGGTGGCAGCATCATGCTGTGGGAATGTTTTTCAGTGGCAGGGACTGGAAGACTAGTCAGGATCGCAAAGATGAACAGAGCAAAGTATAGAGGCCTCTCCTTGATGAGAACCTGCTCCAGAGTGCTCAGGACCTCAGACTGGGGCAAAGGTTCACATTCCAACAGGACAACTACCCTAAAGACAACACGGGAGTGGCTTCGGGACAAGTCTCTGAATGTCCTTGAGAGGCCCAGCCCAAGCCCAGATTTGAACCCCATCAACATCTCTGGAGAGACCTGAAAATAGCTGTGCAGCAATGCTCCCCATCCAACCTGACAGAGCTTGAGAGGATCTGCAGAGAAGAACAGGAGAAACTCCCCAAGTACTGGTGTGCCAAGATTGTAGCGTAATACCCAAGAATAATCAAGGTTGCAATCACTGGCAAAGGTGCTTCAACAAAGTACAGAGTAAAGGGTCTGAATAATGTAAATGTGATATTTCATAGATTTTTTAATTTTATACATTTGCAAAAATGTCAATCAGTTTTGGCTTTGCCATTATGGGGTATTGTGTGTAGATTGATGAGGTTGGGGTGGGACGATTTAATTTGAGAAGAATTTGTAAGAATTTTTATAAAATTCCTCACATTTTTCGTTAGTTGAGAATCTTGCACTATCAAAAAGAACAGCACAAACTTGAAGATGGATGTTCCTACCAAATCAGAAGATCCACCCAGAACATGTCTCATACACACATTTCCCAGACTGACAAAATGTACATTTCTCATCAACATTTCTAATATACTTACAAATACTTTTGTTGGACGACTAACACACATGCGTTAATATAGTGCCCTCTATCTCTCTCTATGACTTTCATCCAATAGCTGTCAGTGGAATATTATTACGTAGTTTCCGGTATTACGCCCCGACCCACCAAAAAAAACTGTCGAACTGGCAAGGAGCAGTCTAAAGGGGTCGAAAATACACAAAGAATCTTCAGTAAGTTAATTTTGTGTCTGAATAAGCCTCCCGTCCCCGATACTGTCACGTGCTTGTATTATCAAGACAAGTAGCAAACAAACATTTCATGATATGCTAACGCAACGTTAGCTTGGCTAATATGTAACGTTAGCTAGCTAGTTAGCAATAATCTCTGGAGCGTTGATAGCACAGCACTCGTGTAAAACGAACGTATATTTGTCAGATATGCTAAAGTAGTTAACATCATATAATTACTTTCTACATAGACTCGTTTTGGTGGCTAGTGTAAACAATAAACAAGTAGCTCGCTAACTAGTCTGGCTGGATGGCTCGTTTTGACAGCTGTATGACGCAACGCGACAGGTGTTCTGAAGACTAATGTCTCCCCCTGAATTGTTGCTAGCTAGGTCAGGGGTGTCAGAGGTCCAGTGTCTGTGTTTATCCGTGACTTGTCTGTTGAATATAGTCAAATGCTGACTAACAATATTTTCTTAAACTGGCCATACATAGGATTAGATAGTGATCATCAAGACTGGCTGTGTCTCCCTCATTAATTACATTATAAAAGCATTTAAAAGTATTAGCTAGCTAGCCAATATCCCAGTAAAAAAAAAAATATATATTATAAATTAACATAAACAATTCCAGAGACTGTCAATATGTGCATGTCAATACATTTGAGTAGCCTAGCTAGTACCACAAGTAAGAACATTCAAAATGTTCAGATGTTTGAGAAACATGGTCTTAATCACTTTCTCTCTATTTGACAGAACCCCAAGAAACATAGCTGCTTCACTCTCCACCAGGATTACATCGTGATTGGACACAGGACCATCTCCCTGCCAATGACAGCTCTTTAGAGGGGAAATGTCCATGTCAAACAGTCACTGGCTGAGCTGGACTTGAGATCACAATGATGAAGATGATCTGAGGGATTCTTCCTCCTCAGGTGTAGGAGGCGGGCCCTGTCCTTTCCCATCCCCTTGACACACCCATTAATATGAACCATGGACCCAGGAGCAGTTGACAGTCCCGTCACCTTAGTTATCAAGGCCCCCAACCAGAAGTATGACGACCAGACAATAAACTGTTTTCTCAACTGGACGGTGGAGAAACTGAAGAGTCACATCTCAAATGTGTACCCAAGCAAGCCGGTGAGTGGGTACTGCCATTTTATGGTTTCCTCATCCCCACCATTCCATTAACTAAGGGGAGTGTATAGGACGGGGGAACCGTCCGCCTGGAGAGCTGCTGGGTGTGCAGGCTTTTGCTCCAGCTCGGCTCTAGGTCTAACTCTCAATGGAATAACCACAGTAAAAGTATCTGCAAAGTATCCCGATCAAAACTATAAACGCAACATGCATCAATTTCAACGATTTTACTGAGTTACAGTTCATATAACCAGTCAATTGAATTACATTCATTAGGCCCTAATCTATTGCTTTTACGTGACTGGGAATACAGATACACATCTGTTTGTCACAGATACAGTTGAAGTCAGAAGTTTACATACACTTAGATTGGCGTCATTAAAACTAGTTTTTCAACCACCCTACAAATTTCTTGTTAACAAACTATAGTTTTGGCAAGTCGGTTAGGGCATCTACTTTGCATGACACAAGTTATTTTTCCAACAATTGTTTACAGTCAGATTATTTCACTTATAATTCACTGTATCATAATTCCAGTGGGTCAGAGGTTTAAATACACTAAGTTGACTGTGCCTTTAAACAGCTTGGAGAATTCCAGAAAATGATGTCATGGCTTTAGAAGCTTCTGATAGGCAAATAGACATAATTTGAGTCAATTGGAGGAGTACCTGTGGATGTAGTTCAAAGCCTACCTTCAAACTCAGTGCCTCAAAAGTAATCAGCCAAGACCTCAGAGAAAATGGAAAAATTGTAGACCTCCACAAGTCTGGTTCATCCTTGGGAGCAATTTCCAAACACCTGAAGGTACCACGTTCATCTGTACAAACCATAGTATGCCAGTATTAACACCATGGGACCACGCAGCCGTCATACCGCTCAGGAAGGAGACGCGTTCTGTCTCCTAGAGATGAGCGTACTTCGGTGTAAAAAGTGCAAGTCAATCCCAGAACAACAGCTAAGAACCTTGTGAAGATGCTGGAGGAAATAGGTACAAAAGTATCTATATCCACAGTAAAACAAGTCCTATATCGACATAACCTGAAAGGCTGCTCAACAAGGAAGAAGCCACTGCTCCAAAACCGCCATAAAAAAGCCAGACTATGGTTTGCAACTGCACATGGGGACAAAGATCGTACTTTTTGGAGAAATGGGAAAAGGGGGAGGCTTGCAAGCCAAAGAACACCATCCCAACCATGAAGCACGGGGGTGGCAGCATCTTGTTTAGGGGGTGCTTTGCTGCAGGAGGGACTGGTGCACTTCACAAAATAGATGGCAACATGAAGAGGAAAATTATGTGGATATATTGAAGCGGCATCTCAAGACATCAGTCAGGAAGTTAAAGCTTGGTCGCAAATGGGTCTTCCAAATGGACAATGACCCCAAGCATACTTCCAAAGTTGTGGCAAAATGGCTTAAGGACAACGAAGTCAAGTTATTGGAGTGGCCATCACAAAGCCCTGACCTCATCATTACTTTACGACATGAAAGTCAGTCAATACGGGAAATTTAAAGAACTGAAATTTTCTTCAAGTGCAGTCGCAGAAACCGTCAAGCGCTATGATGAAACTGGCTCTCATGAGGACCGCCACAGGAAAGGAAGACCCAGAGTTCCCTATGCTGCAGATATATTCATTTGAATTAACTGCACCTCAGACTGCAGCCCAATGCTTCAGAGTTCACGTAACATACACATCTCAACATCAACTGTTCAGAGGAGATTGTGTGAATCAGGCCTTCATGGTCGAATTGCTGCGAAGAAAGGACACCAATAAGAAGAGGCTTGCTTGGGCCAAGAAACACAAGAAACTGAGTCCATATTTGAGATTTTTGCTTCCAACCACTGTGTCTTTGTGAGACGCAGAGTAGGTGAACGGATGATCTCCGCATGTGTGGTTCCCACCGTGAAGCATGAAGGAGGAGGTGTGGGGGTGCTTTGCTGGTAACACGGTCAGTGATTTATTTAGGATTCAAGGCACACTTAACCAGCATGGCTACCACAGCATTCTGCAGCGATATGCCACCCACTCTGGTTTGCGCTTAGTCCCACTATCATTTGTTTTTCAACAGGACAATGACCCAAAACACACCTCCAGGCTGTATAAGGGCTATTTGACCAAGAAGGAGAGTGATGGTGCTGCATCAGATGACCTGGCCTCCACAATCACCTGACCTCAACCCAATTGTGATGGTTTGGGATGAGTTGAACCGCAGAGTGAATGAAAGCAGCCAACAAGTGCTCAGCATATATGGGAAATCCTTCAAGACTGTTTGAAAAGCATTCCTCATGAAGCTGGTTGAGAGAATGCCAAGAGTATGCAAAGCTGTCATCAAAGCAAAGGGTGTCTACTTTGAAGAATCTCAAATCTAAAATGTATTTAGATTTAACACTTTTTTTAGTTACTGCATGATTCCATATGGGTTATTTCATAGTTTTGATGTCTTCACTATTATTCTACAATGTAGAAAACTGCGAAAATATAGAAAAACCCTTGAATGAGAATGTGTTCTATAACTTTTGACTGGTTCTGTACATAATGTGAAAATTCTGTAAAGCACTGTCTTGTGACGCTGCAGGCATGCGTTCAGGTGTGTAATCTACTCCAAACTAATGTAATCTAATCTGAAGATGCTTAGTCTCTTCTGGAACACAAACTGTGTTTCCATCCAAATGCTGCCAGATTTTCATGCAAATATTCTCAAATCTACATAAAAACAATGTGCACATTTTCCAACCAGAGATGTTTCTAATGTCATGTACGGTCATTGTATCAGATCAGTGAAACATTTAGGTCAATGGTTGCAATAGTACTTCTGTATTAATAAATATACATGTGTATGTGCAAGAAATATTGCCCTACCACCTTGTTGATATACTTTCAGCACTATTGTTCTTGCATAATTAAGAGCTTGAGGCACGTGTTACATTTCTGTAATTTTTTGCATTTAGGGCTTATTAACCCAAAATATGTGATTTTAAATGCTCTAGTTGTGTATTCTGCAACAGGCTTTCTCAGACTGACAGTTGTGTTGTCTTAGTCATCCAAGGATCAGCGGCTGGTATACTCGGGCCATCTCCTCCTGGACCACCTGCAGCTGAGGGATGTCCTCAGGAAGGTAAAGACCACCCTCCACCTTGTCTCTGTTTTTCTGCTGTGGCATATGGTCGATGTTTGGAGTGTGGTGGACTAACACTGTATCTGAAAAGTTAGAATTGTTATGCAATATCACTGAAATCTCACTCAACATAACAGACAACCGACTGCTGAGCCTTTATTACATAGGGCCCAACCCCTTGTGTTTGTGAGAGAGGGTGAGCGTGAGGCAGAAGAGACTGTGATGGTATAACAATAGCTGATCTAATGTTGTAAGCAACATTCAGGTTGGCTTTGTACCTGAATTCTAGCCTGTTTCCTGAAATTGCCCCTCGTGCTCGCTCACTCTCTCACTCACACCGATCACCAAGACAGAATCAAATGATTAATTACGCCCCTCTCTTTTTCCCCCCACATCCAACCCTCTATTTCCACCTACAGCAAGAGGGTTATCACATGATGCACCTGGTGTGTGCCTCTCGTACCCCTCCAGCGTCGCCCACGCCGCACTGCTCCGCCTCCAGCTCTTTGACCTCTGACCCCGGCTCCAGCTCTGGGGTACGTCTAATGGTGTGGAGTCATT
The DNA here is from genome assembly GCF_002021735.2 of Oncorhynchus kisutch. Taxonomy (NCBI): domain Eukaryota; kingdom Metazoa; phylum Chordata; class Actinopteri; order Salmoniformes; family Salmonidae; genus Oncorhynchus; species Oncorhynchus kisutch. Next base: position 16,995,718 of record NC_034175.2, on the reverse strand, counting down.
CTGTGGAGCTTAACAATTCAATCAGATAGAAATGAAATGTCAAGTTCTAAATATGCTTTATTATTGGTGCATGACCCTGGGGCGGCAACACATACATTCTAAGTGTTTTTAATAGGGCTTTGGACATTCAATGAAATTTCAACCAAAAGTTGGAGTATAGTGGGCACACACACTGTCTGACACAATGAATGAAAAAGTGAGGAAGAGGCTATTGTGACAGGGTAGGAACCAACTGCCATTACACATGGTGGAGAGGCATAACACATTTAACAAACCAAACATTGAAATACTGTTATACAAGGTAAAGTAAAAACCCAAACTTGGTAAAATACTCTACCGCCCAGCCCTACTTTGCAGCTGTCCTTATTCCCATAATGGCATTGTTTTTTACCAATATATTAACGCTTTTATTCCTCTTTCCTCTGCTGGTTTATGATTGGTGTATGTATTGTCACTCAGAGTTCAGACACTGCTGGCTCCACCTCCCAAGCCACAGCACCAAATCAGGACAGTCAGTCCGCCGCCTCCTCAGTAACAGGAAGTTATGATGGGCTAAGGCACCGTGGAGTCTTCCCCCAATTTAACCCTCAAAATCCTTCCTCTACTGGTATAATGCAATGGTAAGCACTGTTCTTGTGTATTGGGATCAATTTTCTGACTGGGATCAATTTTCTAATCTAATTTTCAGTTTCTACGTAGTCAGAAAATGAAGTGAAATTACATTTAAAGCTTTTAAAAATGGTGGGGAAAATGCAGAAAATATTGTGTGCGCATAGTTTTTGAATGCACATGTGACTGTTTTTCCTCCACAGGCCAGATGGGACGCAGGTCCCGGTACAGGGGGGTATGGCTGCAGGTGTGCCCCCCCACCCCATGTACATGCCCATGCAGGTCCTCTGGTGGCAGCAGATGTATGCACACCACTACTACATGCAATAGTAAGTCAGGGTCGTCTGCACTTAGGGCCCAATCCTAACAACCCATAAGGACCACAGACTTCTCTACGTTGGAATGCGTTATATTCACTAGCTTCTATCAGCTAATACTTATTTATGTCTTTCTTTCACTTCCCCAATCTCTCCCTCTTCCAGTCAAGCAGCAGTGGCGGCCTCACAGCCCCCCTCCACCCCTCCCTCCTCCCCCAGTCCCACCCACTCCCCCCAACCTGCACAGCCAAATGAAGCTCCGCCTCCCCTGGGGCCTAACCCCGCCCCTAACCCTATCCAAGAGGACAGGCCGGCCAATCCCAATATCCAGATGAATGCCCAGGGCGGGGCCGTGCTAAATGAGGACGAATTGAACCGTGATTGGCTGGACTGGATGTACACAGTCTCCCGCGCCGCCATTTTGCTCAGCATCTTATATTTTTACTCCTCCTTTGGCCGCTTCGTCATGGTGATAGGCGCCATGCTGCTCATCTTTTTGTGAGTTCTCATCTGCACACTATCCGTTTGACATTAGAATGGATCATTTTGAAGGACCTTGTTTACTTTGTATCTGTCTGTGAGATACTAATTTTGTGATTGTGTTTTTTAACTAGGCACAGGGCTGGTTGGTTCCCTTTTAGGCCAGAGCTGCAGAACCCCGGAGGAGGAGGAGCGGGGTTAGCTCATCAGGACGAGGCAGAGCGACACCAGGACATCCAGGAGATGGTGGGTGCTCCTTGTCTAAGATGAATTCCATCTCTGTCTGTGTGGTTATGTCTGATCTGTCTGTGTCCAAGCTGCTCCTTTCTCTCTGCCACATTCTCTCTCCATCTTTGCTTTTCAAACCGATGGTCCTTCTCTTATTCTCTCTTTTTCTCGTTCTGTTTCTCTTCATCTCAGGAGCGGATGATGGATGAAGGGCTGGAGGATGAGGAGGGCGACAGTGGAGAGGAAGGCCCAGAGGACCCGGCAGCTCCCGCTGCCCCCCGCCACCACGGCTTCCTGGCATCCACCTGGTCCTTCATCAGCACCTTCTTCACCTCTCTCATCCCAGAGGGACCCCCCCACCCAGCCAACTAAACCAGGGAGGGAGAACCTCCCTCCTCCCCAGCAACAACCTCCCATGCTGCCAACTACCAGACTGTAAATAGAGCTGCAGTGTGGGAGAAGTCTTGAATAAATCAATGAACAAACTAACATGTTATGCCATGTTAAACAAGCTAACATGTTATGCCATGTTAAACAAGCTAACATGTTATGCCATGTTAAACAAGCTAACATGTTATGCCATGTTAAACAAGCTAACATGTTATGCCATGTTAAACAAGCTAACATGTTATGCCATGTTAAACAAGCTAACATGTTATGCCATGTTAAACAAGCTAACATGTTATGCCATGTTAAACAAGCTAACATGTTATGCCATGTTAAACAAGCTAACATGTTATGCCATGTTAAACAAGCTAACATGTTATGCCATGTTAAACAAGCTAACATGTTATGCCATGTTAAACAAGCTAACATGTTATGCCATGTTAAACAAGCTAACATGTTATGCCATGTTAAACAAGCTAACAATGCTTTATATTCCAGAGGCTTCTCTGATTTCATCATACAAACTGATACACACACACTTTATTACCTTTGATCATGTCTGCTCATTCAGATTTTGGTGTCATTGAATGGCCTCAAAGGGTCGTCCATTTTAAGCAGTGATACAGCCGTTGCATTTATCGTTTTGTTTTTTGAGAATAGATAAAAGGACATACACCTAAATGTGTATGAATATTTCAATGACTCTAGCACACATGTTTCTCTCTGTGTATATGAGCATTATCTACTTACATATAAGTATCTACATCTTAGCTCTTGACAAAATGCATTTTTGAATAAAAGCCTTGTGGTTTCATATGTGTGAATTGGCTTCTATGATTGGTTCAATTTGAAGGACAAGTGAGATGTTCTCTATTTGACATACTGTATTTGGGAGTCACTAAGTGGAAGTTAGTGCTCTTTTTCATCTGGTGTAGTTGACATAGTGGAATTGAATCATCCAGTCAAAGCCCTGTAACCATAGATGTTCTATGTGTGAAACAGCTTAGGTAACTCAGGAATACGACTTCATCCTCCAAGATGGCTGCTTGATGACTTTACTCAAATCAAAATAAAATCTAAGTGTATTTGTTGCGTACACAGAATTTCAGCTGTTATCGCAGGTGCACAGAAATGCTTGTGTTTCTTGCTCCAACAGTGCAGTAATAACTAGCATTAAACTTCATACCCAACGGGCAACTAGGATGTTAAAGTAGAGGAGCAGCAGCAGGAGGAAAGTGAGAACCTATGGCATGATGGTAACTTCAATCTAGAATTGAGGCTTTTTTTGAGACCACCTTCTGGGCCTCTGGAAACTGAAGAAACCTCTAGCCACCTTAACCTCTATGACACGGGTAGGCAACCATGTTCCTGGAGTACTGCAAGATTTTGTTCCAACTAGGCACCACACCTGGCCAACTGAGCTAATTTATCAATTCAGAGATAATGTGCTGGAAAAAATATTTTGCCCACACTACAGATGGCTATATCGGTCTGCTAATACAGGACTAGTAAAGGCCCAGTGCACTACTTTTGTGAATAAAAGTAATTCTTATTCAATTCTGTTTTTTCAGGGGTTGGAGCAGGAGAAACGTGACTCGTGGCACACTTCAGTGCTCTTTTTCATCTGGTGCTGGTACAGATGGAGGGGGAAAAATACTTATTGAGACCGAAACAACGCTATGCATTTTTAGACTACAGTATGCTGTTTTGACTGTGTTGAGATTAGCAGATAGCTCAATATGTCAAGCTAAAAGTCTTATTACTTGGCCTGCAACAGCAGCAAAATATCCATAGAGAGGGTCTTGCTGCTGACCAGGGTGTCCTCCAAAGCCAGGGCCACCAGCAGGGACGCCTCCATGCTGCAAGACAGACAGACAATGAGACAGATAGAAAATTATGAAACAGTTAGTGACAACATTGGTCAGGTGCCATGAAAGTGACTAAAGTTGAACATCCCAATGACTCACTCTGAACTACCTAACCAATAGTCTATAGACAACAGACAATTATGTCTCAAATCAGTGCATTGCCAGCTTGTTCTGCAGAGGTCAAGGGGCTGAGAATGATTTCATATTGATTATTTATTACAATCAGTAAGAGTGTCAAACTGTACTTTGGCCAGCACCACCAGGACCGTGAGTCCCAGCTATTATGTGAAGCTGACCACTCCCAGGGTTGGGTGAAATGAATCCATTCAAAACCAGTACTTCTATTGACCTATATGCTACTGCACTTTTTATACAAAGTGTTGGCCCTATACTCCATCATAGCATTTGCACTTCATGTAACCTTTTGATCAGCTCAGATTGTTATATTGTAAGAGTGTGTGCCTCTGTTGTATCGGAAAAGTGCATCAAGCCTCTTCACTCCGGGAATAACAGGTATCCCTGGAGCAAAGAGGCACATCAAGCATAAAAGATATGCTACGGCTTGCCAATGGTAGCGATTCATTGGCAGGCAGGCCTACAAATTGTATTAGATACAACAAATAGTATACGCAAAACACTGTGCAATGTACGCATGTCATATTATGCAGGACCGGTTTGCAGTTCTACTTCCGGACAACTAAACGGTCCTGCCGATAGCCATTTATCTTATTTATATAGAAGAAACTTGTCTGTAAGATCTTACCCCTCCTGGGTATCCGCCTGTGGGAGCACCATATCCAGGATAACTCATTTCTATGAATGAAAAGAATAACATTGTCATACCAAACTGGCAATAAAGTATCCCCTTCCCTGACTTGCCCAAAGTATAAACATACAAGGAGAGTTTTGGGTGTCTTGCTTTACAATAAGCAATGGGAGGGATGAATTTGAGTTTTAGGTTGTTGTCTTTGCAAACCTTTATTTGGAGTAAAAGAGTGGATGTAGTTGAACAGAAGTCAAAGTATAAACTTTTAAAAGAGTATGTTTTTTTAACATGAAATGAACACTTGAGGAAGTAAATGGTATACACCAGGCACATTCCAGTGTTTTAAGTTTCATTGAGGCTCTCAATGCACTATTTCCAGATTGGCCTTGCATTAACATGTGACCAGCTGCCTGCCAATCATATGACAGTAATACATGTCAATGAAGATAAATACAACGCTGACTGCAATAAAGTAATACTATATAGTAGTAGTACTTATAGTAATAGATTTGCATATAGTGAATATGATGCCCAATTGTGAGTTGTCTCAATTGTTTCTGTGTCTTACTATTGTGATAAACAACATTATTTTCACCAGGCAAACCATTGCATTGTGTATTGTATTTTGTGTATATGTTATGTGTGAGTGTGCATGTTCCTAATGCTACTGCACAGCATTAACTGTTTCACAGGCTAATAATGTTGTATTTTATTTGTGTTGTATTGTAATACAGTAAGACCACCAAAAGTCATCATTACATCATTACACAAGATCAGAAACACTCTTGTCTCAGAACCATTGGGGTGCACTTCCTTTATGGACAGGAAATACTGAATCGTGCCTCCACTGAAAAGCTGTTCTGCGGCTGACAGGATCAGAAGGCACTGCTGCGGAGCCCATGCACAAATCTGTCTCATCTCTAGCCTATAGACCTGCTATTATCAACTAGGGAATCAAACAACGAAAGCTATTCTTCTTTGCCTTGGTATACAGTAGAAGCCCTGATTGAGATGTATGGACAGAACCCTAACTGGTTGTGGTCGAACGGGGAGCCTCTACGCCACCATAGGCACCTGGGCAGACTTGGCTCAGCAACCCTGAGGCAATGGGAGGATGAGGAAGAAGGAAAAGAGGAAGAACATGCAATTTGGACCAGGGAGCATCCAGCAATCTGTTGCTATACTACAAGTAAGAGTGAGGTGTATGAGTTAACTGTAAGAGAATATTGCAGGCTCAATATTGCAAAATAGTACAGGGGACTTTCATTGCTTGTCTGTTTCAACCCTGATTTAGATTTGTTTTCAAGTGGCATGCCTTGTTGTCTTGGGGTAAACAGGGTTTATGCTGGTTTGTATCAATTAACATGTTTTCCCAATTCTGCTATTCTGACTTTGCTTACCTACCACTGCCTCCGTGCTTGCCAGTGTGGGCAGATGACTTGTGACTAAGAGTCTTGCCCAAACTCGGCAGGCCCATTTGCAGGCCAAAGAGACAGCAGGACCAAACACGTGATACAACGACAGACTGCAACAGAACAGCACCCAACCTTCCATCCTACCTTATGTCATCGCTTCTCACCACACCTTTACTATTATCGCTTCTCCATCTCTTCCCTTCTATCTCCTCTCCTTGCATCTCTTTATCCACATTTAGTCTTCATCTCCCCTATTCCCATTTCTTTGTATGCTCATTAAAGTGCTATCCAACATAGACATACAGTGGGGCAAAAAAGTATTTAGTCAGCCACCAATTGTGCAAATTCTCCCACTTAAAAAGATGAGGCCTGTCATTTTCATCATAGCTACACTTCAACTATGACAGACAAAATGTGAGAAAAAAAATCCAGAAAATCACATTGTAGGATTTTTAATGAATTTATTTGCAAATTATGGTAGAAAATAAGTATTTGGTCAATAACAAAAGTTTATCTCAATACTTTGTTATACACCCTTTGTTGGCAATGACAGAGGTCAAATGTTTTCTGTAAGTCTTCACAAGATTTTCACACACTGTTGCTGGAATTTTGGCCCATTCCTCCATGCATATCTCCTCTAGAGCAGTGATGTTTTGGGGCTGTTGCTGGGCAACACGGACTTTCAACTCCCTCCAAAGATTTTCTATGGGGTTGAGATCTGGAGACTGGCTAGGCCACTCCAGGACCTTGAAATGCTTCTTACGAAGCCACTCCTTCGTTGCCCGGGCGGTGTGTTTGGGATCATTGTCATGCTGAAAGACCCAGCCACGTTTCATCTTCAATGCCCTTGCTGATGGAAGGAGGTTTTCACTCAAAATCTCATGATACATGGTCCCATTCATTCTTTCCTTTACACGAAGCAGTCGTCCTGGTTCCTTTGCAGAAAAACAGCCCCAAAGCATGATGTTTCCACCCCCATGCTTCACAGTAGGTATGGTGTTCTTTGGATGCAACTCAGCATTCTTTGTCCTCCAAACACGACGAGTTGAGTTTTTACCAAAAAGTTATATTTTTGTTTCATCTGACCATATGACATTCTCCCAATCTTCTTCTGGATCATCCAAATGCTCTCTAGCAAACTTCAGACGGGCCTGGACATGTACTGGCTTAAGCAGGGGGACACGTCTGGCACTGCAGGATTTGAGTCCCTGGCGGCGTAGTGTGTTACTGATGGTAGGCTTTGTTACTTTGGTCCCAGCTCTCTGCAGGTCATTCACTAGGTCCCCCCGTGTGGTTCTGGGATTTTTGCTCACCGTTCTTGTGATCATTTGGACCCCACGGGGTGAGATCTTGCGTGGAGCCCCAGATCGAGGGAGATTATCAGTGGTCTTGTATGTCTTCTATTTCCTAATAATTTCTCCCACAGTTGCTCCCAGAATTTCTTCAAACCAAGCTGCTTACCTATTGCAGATTCAGTCTTCCCAGCCTGGTGCCTGTCTACAATTTTGTTTCTGGTGTCCTTTGACAGCTCTTTGGTCTTGGCCATAGTGGAGTTTGGAGTGTGACTGTTTGAGGTTGTGGACAGGTGTCTTTTATACTGATAACAAGTTTAAACAGGTGCTATTAATACAGGTAAAGAGTGGAGGACAGAGGAGCCTCTTAAAGAAGAAGTTACAGGTCTGTGAGAGCCAGAAATCTTGCTTGTTTGTAGGTGACCAAATACTTATTTTCCACCATAATTAGCAAATAAATTCATTACAAATTCTACAATGTGATTTTCTGGATTTTTTTTTCTCATTTTGTCTGTCATAGTTGAAGTGTACCTATGATGAAAATTACAGGCCTCTCTCATCTTTTTAAGTGGGAGAACTTGCACAATTGGTGGCTGACTAAATACTTTTTTTGCCCCACTGTAATGCCATCTGCTTGGTTTCTCCATTCACTTGAATCCCTTTAGACATCAATAGTATGAACAGAATAGCTTTTTGTCAAATGTTCTTAGGTTCTCTCCTCTGTCCCCTGTGTCTTCAGATGGCCATGGCCTCACCCAAGAGCGTGTTCAGAACCCTTGGGGCTGGGCTTGTACTGAGAGTACCTTTGGCCCTGTCCACACAGACCTAGTTAGCATCCAAAGCCAGAGTGACACAGGGCTAGATGCCCCTGAAATGTGGATTGATGTCCCCCCACACCAGCCCTCCTTGGGTGGAGCTGATGGAGAAGAATCATCCCAGCATTGTTTAGGCAGTCAATGGAGGAGCCACAGGACAGGGGGCCATGGCTGTGTTTGTGTGCATGGACCAAGTGGACCAGGAAGATGTTGCCACAGTTTGGCTGGTTCCCCTCTCTTCAATTTTGGAAGTAAGTGTATGTGTCTGTTTATGTGAAAGAGGGTCATTCTTCTCTATGGTGATCCAGCATGGCTGCTATGTAGTTTTTTTCTCTAATCAAATACTTCTGTTTCCCAGTGAGGAAGACAATAATGGTAGGAGTCGAGGTGGAAATAGTGGAGGAAGTAGCCTATGAGGACACAGAGACACTTGAAGTAATGTAAGTAGTTAAATTATTCAAGGTCATGGTTTATTTACACATTGCTGAAGCACATAAACATAAAGTAGGGCTATGCAGTAGCTAATGTTTGTACGTCTTTCTTTTTAGATCAGAAGGAGTCTATCCAAATTATTTGATGGAAACCATATTGCTGCACGATGACCAGCTTTTCGCCACCTAAACATGCATTCCTTCAAAAGTTGTTTGCAAGTGACCTTTCTGTGTTTTTAAATGTCAGCCTTGTATTTTAAATGTATTTTACATTTATTTAAATGTAGTTTAAATATTAAAATGTGTTTTAAATACCATTTAAAGGTATTTTTATGTCAGTGTTGTGGGAGGTTCATTAATCACATTTTTTTTACCCAATAAAATAAGAAACCTTTCCTTGTTGTCTTGATTTAAACTTCTAATGAAGATATAGTATATGTAACTTCCAAGACCTTCTGACAGTCTACACTTGCTTTGTCCATCCAGTGCTCCAGTACTCTGCTCAAGTATGGCAAGTCTCACAGCCCACCAAGTTGAAAAAATCTAACGATATGCTACCAAAATCATCATGGGCACCACCTACACCTACACCTGGGCCTGCAGTAAGTGGAGTCCCGCCGCACCCACCAGCAGATCCTTTGTCCAGAAGCTTGCAAATCTCAGCAACAAATAACGTTAGCTGCCTCAGACGATAGATAGGACATGTCAGTGTCAGATCTACCTATCGAATCCTTCCCCCTATTCGGACTGACAGATACTTCAACAGCACTATGCCTTACTTTGTGAAGCTGCTTAACTGTAATATTTTATACTACATCTCATGTTTTATCATATGTAATTACTTACGTAGGCCTATGTATGCTGCAATTCAGCTTTTAGCGGCAAATGTGTACAATTAAAAACTCAACCGTGAATACATTTTGATTCTTCAATTACCAGAATGCACCTCAGTCAGGCTTACGTCATCTACATGCGCCACACAGCTAACGCTGTTAAAATGCGACAGTAGTGCTGAACAACGTTCGAAAATCTGCATATCCAATATAGGTTGGACATTAACTCGTAAAATGTAAGGAAACCCCTTTTAATGTAAACACAATTTAGATTTGACCTGACTACGACATGTGCGATTCACCAGAAAATCAAACGCTCCAGGCTCGTCTGCGAAGTTTGGAAGAGTTGACGGAGTTCACCGAGAACTGCCAGAGACAACTGAATGAGCTGTTCGAGACGCTGGGATGGAGACAGGACCTGGACAACGGCTCAGTTCAGGTAGGTCAGGAAGCTAGTTAGCTATATTTATTCAACTGCTCAGATACGATGGGTGGTTCTCCTAGCCCTGAAAGCGCGGCGTTCTTTGTAGGACTAGTTCACCCCATAATCAATGTTTTCATAACGTTACCTGAGCTAATATTCGAAAATCCGTACTTAAAATGTGCACCATCTGTTGTGAATGTGTAGCTAGCTAAATATGAGGCCTCAAAATAAATGGGGAAACCCATCGATGATGGGAGATTCATTAAATCTCTGTATACATGACATGCATGCTACAACAAGCAGAGATGAGATTATAACTTGTAAATGACCTTCCACAGGAGCCGATGGAGGTGTGCCCCTATGACCCGAACCACAGAGTGCCAAGCAGGAGCATGGAGAGACACAAAGCCACCTGCCAACTCAGCCAGATGGGATACTCCCATGAGGAACAGGTTAAAGAGCTATACTGTATCACATATGCACACACATACTCTAATGAAATATCAACTGAGCCATCAACACCTTTTGGTGTAGCTTGTCATTAGAGTAAGGATTTTTCCTGACCATAGGGCCAGAACTAGATAAACTGGACCCTATAACTAGAGCGGACCAAAGTGGTGAGGTCAAATGATCAGGAAAACCTCTCCACCCTAATTATGCAACAACCTTATCTGTTATTATGTTCTTAAAAGCTTTCATAAAAAGTAAACTCCTTTCCTTTCCCAAGGCTGAGATGTATGACACCTCTCTGTATTATGAGAATGCCAGCATTACCAGCTTCACAATGGGTGAGTGTCACACTATTCCACTTTTTAATGTAAAAGTCCAAATTCCCTGGACTGACCCTGGGTTGGGGAAGCCCAATGCTTGTCTCATATCTTTCTTTGTGTTCTGCCTCACCTGTAGACAAACAGACACAGCAACAAGTGATTCTACAAGCAAGAGCAAGTGCACCGTCAATTAGGACAGAGGGACTGTACAGCCAAAGTAAGGTCATTACACCCTTACATTAGTGTTAGGTCACTGATAAAACCCTATACTTGTAGTCATGGCCCCACAAAATATTTATGCTTTTATTATTGAATTCTTTAATGGTCATTTCACCAAAGAACAACCAATGTTTATATTTTCTTTTACCAAGCTTGTAGGTCTTCAGTGCCTTGCCCATGTCTAAAAAGGTCTCCATTAACATGCATTAATTCATTATTAACACGGCTAAATATGGTGGCTGTTGTTTTTTTTTAAATTTTATAATATAGTTTCTTTGAGTTTGTCATCTGTACGTGTTCTGTGTTTTGTTTTCAGTGACAGGGGTGAGTAATTACAGGAGGTTCTCCCCTCGTTCAGGCTTACTGATTACGTGCAGTATCCTTTAATGCCATATCCTTTCAAACATGCTGCCTCTGTTGGCGGCATTACACACATATACACACACATTTTCCCTGTACGTATTGGGGGAAAGGCCTTTACTCTTTTTTTAACCCTTTAATACTGAAGGTGTGAGTGATCATCTCAATGTGATTGCTGTGTTCTTAAAAGCTTTTGAGTTTGTGACTTCTCATGACTCTATCTGTACTCTGTTGTAGCATGTGAGTGTGTGTAAAGCCCTTTTCATTGTGCTGCAGGTGAATACTCCACAGATCCTTCAGAAGTTCCTCAGAACCACAAGCGAGCTATCTGTGACCTTACTGTGGCAGACCGACTGGCTCTTTTTGATCACGTGACAAGGGAGGCCATCCAACAGAAGGATCAAGCTGTTGCAACCGACAACGAGGACCTCTATGTTGATTTGGTGGCCAAGCTCAAAAAGGGTAGGCCTATAAACATTAACTATTGAGACCAGTAGTGTGGTTTAAACCAATTTTCCTATGAATTTCTCCTCTAAATTCATTCCAGTGAATCTGTTGTGTTTGTTTCTGTTCATCAGGTAACGATCAGAACGAGCACAAGTCTCACCTGGAGCTGATGGCTGAGATGAGGGATTACAAGAGACGGCGGCAGTCTTACAGAGCCAAGAACGTCCACAACACAAAGAAGTCCTACACTGAGGTGTGTGGGGGTGTGACTATTTCAATAGAATGTTAATGGATGTACTTTACTTTGAGGTGTGTGTGTTATATCTGGATATGTTTTTCATGAATCCTGCAGGTGATTCGGGAGGTAATTAATGTCCACTCTGTTGAACTGTCCAGTCAGTGGAAAGAGGAGGAGAGGAAGGAAGAGGTTAGAGAGTCCAAACATGCCCCTCACAGGTAATCCAACAATTGTCTTCTTACCTACATGACGGCTCATACAAGATCCAATTACTACTGTAATACTTATCAGAGGATCATGTAAAAAATTGAATAAAAACTGACTCCACTGAACCGTTTGTCTCTCAGGAGAAGGTCTGAGGACAGACGGTCTGCCTCCACAGAGTCCCGCCAATCTCATGTCAGCTCCAGGGATGGACACGGCTCCCACCACAAATGCCACCGCAGCAAAGACCCCAGCCCAGAGCAGAGCCAGGAGCGCAGCCGAGAGAAGGAGAGCAAGAAGAAGAGAAAGAGGTGAGTCAGAGTAGTGGATTGACTGAATATCATTCTCATGCATTCAAATCTGACAGTGTATGAAGTCACCATCAAGGCTGGTTGCAGACATTTAGTGGTTGATGAATGCTTTGGCTATATATATGTTTGGTGAATTGAATGTGTGGACATTCACAGGGATTCCTGCTCTCCGGATGAGAGACCTCATGATCGAAAGAAGAAAAAGAAGAAAAAGAAGAAAAGGGAAGAGAAGTGATTTTCAAGATTAGTGCTTTGGCTTGGAAAACCAGAGATTAGGGCAAGGAGCCAATCAAAGCTACGTTCCAATGATCATAATAGCGTACCACTTAGAATGCACGCCTTCATACTAAGTGCTCAATTCATGGCTTCATACTAAATGGTATGCATGTGTCGATATTGCAGGAAAATCTTTCTTTGTTGTAATCTGATGATATTTTAAAGCAACAGTGGAGCTCTAAACATTTGTCTTAAACTGAGAGGTTATTAAATGCCTGTTGTATTAGATTACAGAATGTAAATAAACTGTTAGAACACGATTCTCAGAATTCTGTTGTACATTCAGGATTACCCCTGTGTTTGATGTTTAAAGTTAAAACTACATTGTGTTTGAGCTTTGAATAGAGAATAAAAGCTTCATATGTGTACTTTAATTATCATGGTCATAATCTGTGTGTAAAAGCTTTTGTGTGTATGATGGCCCTTTTATTTAGAAGTATTCAGAGAACCAGAAAAAAGCCACAATTACTTGAGAATTCATGGAATACTTCCTTTTTTAACAAGAACTCTGCATAAACAATTGTCAATGTCTTTCCACATTGCGACTAGAAATAGTCAGAAAAATCTACACATTTCCATTAGATAAATATATTCATGTAATAATTTAGGTGTAAATGGCCCTGCCCGGGCCAACCCTATTGGTTGAGGCCCCTCAGGGCAGTTTGTGCATTTCTTAGTGTGTACTGTGTGGAATGTTGGACAGGAGTGTCATAGCTGGCACACTTTTACCAGCAGGTCAAAAGGACACAGAAGGTCAGGCCTGGAGTCAATGTGCATCTGCAGTCTTTTAATGATGGGATAAAAATACTTTTCAATATCTGTCACAACACTATTCCATTGGTACTGAGTTTGATCACCTGTTAAACTGGTACTTTAAATCGGTATTCATTCATTATCAGAATGTCAATGGATTTTTTTGACTGAATGACTAGAATTGACCTTGACCTTCACTGTACTACTTGAACATAGCTCAAAATGTCAACGTGTGAATGTTTTTAGTCATTGGGGTATTCGCGACCTGCAGAACTGTGTCCGTCTACTAAAATGCTCACAACAAAATGTACCCTGTACCCTCATCTCTCTTTTAAACCCTCCCTCTCTCTGTATTTGTTATATTCTCCTTACTCTCTCTTCCCTCCTCTCTCTCCTGTCTTGGTCTCTGCCCCTGTGTGTATTTTGGGTTAGGGTTAGACTCAGGTATTTCTCACCCTGTCGAGGAGAAGAGGGAGCCGAGCCCGTGGCTGCCTGAGAACCTTATGGAACCCTGAGAGAGGGAGAGCAAGGGAGAGAGCGAGAGGAAGGGGAACCAGTGCCGTGAGTGGGGAGCGAGAATGCTGTAAAGAGCACAGTTCAGGGAGGAAATAAACTGGACTTTTCTGTCTATATTATTTTTTTAAACTGTGGACTATCTGATACGTTGAGTGAGGGTCTCAGTGGATTATACAGAACCATACAGACAGAACCAGCACCATGGGAGCCCCCAGGGTAAAGGTAAGCAAGCAGAGCAGGCATCATGGTCTAAGAAGGTTTCTGAGATGTTGCTACGCCAGATTCTGAATGTGAATGCTGTATTTGGTCCAATAGTGTGGTTCTTGGGCCTAGGTTCTCTGGTCCGCAGGTGGTGTACTCAGTGATGCTGGATTGAGGAACCTAATCTAACTATTGGTTGTGTAATGATACGGTAATGAGGGTTTATTTTTGGTACTGTGTGAGAGTGTATTTGACATGGACTGATTTAGTTGGTGTGTTGTGAGCATAAAGAAACCTAAATATACATTGGCCTTTAAATGAAATACTATGTGACCTATTTTCAGGATGATTAGCCTGGTGGGTCACATGCTGCCCCTAACAGTGTTTGAGTTCCCTCTGAATTAAGGGTAGTTAGGAGGTAATTACTTTAGTTTGTACGTTTCTCAGGAATGTGCCGATTTGACTTTATTTACCTTACAGAGCACTCCACTGCACACAACAGCAAGTCAACCGACAAAGCTTAAAACTTTACAACTTTGAGAGATGATTTTGTTGTTTGACAGTTTGGGTAAATGTATGTTTTTTTGTTAAACGGTAGATAAATATAAATTAACAATATCAAATTTGCATCATTCAAGAAGTCCAGGATCTCAGTTTACACTCTGGATACAGATGGAAGCAGTTGCTTTTCTTCTTTTTTGCAGCAATTCTTTGTGGATAGTATTACTATTCAATGAATAGTGATTGTATTGGAGAATTAGTCTAAGTAAAGAAGCTTTCTCATGACTACTAACTGTTCAAATGGAAGGATTAGGGTTAGTGGAGGTGAGCAGTCTGTATCCCACACTGCACCTCAGTGTCCCAGGGGGCCTGGTGATCACCGATTTATACCACCAGGCAGAGGTATGGCGTCAACTCTACATTGCAAAGTATTCTGGGTACTTGCCCAGGTAATGTATGGACTACTCCAAATCAATTGGTTTATTTCAACAGATAGACTAAATTATCTGTGTTATCATTGAGTACCATTTGTCATGTATACACTGACGTTTATGTATTGCTTAGGTGCTCTTATTCATTGTCTTTTAATAATTTATTTAAGTCCATTATAGACTACTGCACAAGTGTTTTATTGATGATGTCCTCTTTGGAGTTTTGAATAAAAAGCTGGAAATGGCATATGGATGGAAAGTGGTTGACTCATGGTGGACAGACGGCTGCTTGACATCACAGCAAACAGAGAAAAGGCCTTTTACCGTCTCAGAGGAGTTGGATGAAGAGAGCCTTTAGAGTACAGAGAAAGTGCCCTGGAATGTGAGAAGGGCCTGAGAACTGCTGTGGCTCACCTTGTGGTTTTACCTTAACAAAGAGCGTTTTGAGCCTGTATTTCTCATCTCTATCTTGTTCAAGGCACAGACGAGCTCTTGCCTAAATCTACAGAGCATAATACAAACCTATCACCTGGATTGCTGACCCCTGCAGAATCTCCTCCCACATGTCTCATGTCATGTGACATCCAACAGGCTGCTGTTAATCCAAGGATGTGACTTCAGTTTATTGGCCCATTTTCTCTCTGGAAAATAAAAAGATGCTACTCAATTTTTGGACATGATTTAGCCATAAGGCTCAATACCAGAAATGTAGACTTCGTGACATGTTCCAGTGTGTCTTTTAACAAATACTTACCAAATATTCCGGCCAACCACCGACCATCTTTGGTCATCTCCCCTAATAACATATAGCCTTTTCTAGTGATGGTCTGATAGGCCACCTTGCAGCCCAATTTTTATTTCAACAACCCCAAGCAACAACTCCACAAATCTTTGCTTTCTGTGAATTCATTTTGAAGTAGGATACACACACTTGCTGCTTGTCATACAGTATATACAGTTTAATGAAAAAAAAGTTAGCATTTTTCTTATTTAGCAGATTAATCATTGGCCTTGTAGGTAGACCTAAACATAGACATTTAGCCTACTCTTACTGCAGGCCTATATGATAAATATATATATTTTTCTCATCTGTTATTTTACCAGATCAATTGACTGAGAACACATTCTCATTTGCAGAAACAACCTGGGGAATAGTTACAGGGATGAATGAGCCAATTGTAAACTGGGGATTATTAGGTAACCATGATGGTTTGAGGGTCAGATTGGGAATTTAGCCAGGACACCAGGGTTAACACCCCTACTCTTACAATAAGTGCCATGGGATCTTTAATGACCTGAGTCAGGACACCCATTTAACATCCCATCCAAAAGACAGCACCCTACACAGGGCAATGTCCCCAATCACTGCCCCAGGGCTTTGGGATATTTTTTTAGACCAGAGGAAAGAGTACTGGCCCTCCAACACCACTTCCAGCAGCATCTGGTCTCCCATCCAGGGACTGACCAGGACCAGCCCTGCTTAGCTTCAGAAGCAAGCCAGCAGTGGTATGCAGGGTGGTATGCTATGACTATAGACCTATGATCTTACAGACGTCATATTATGATTGATATGAAATCTGATGTTTGTCAAGAAATTAGTCAAATATAGACCATATAAATGTTGAATATTATTCACACATGTTACATAGCCTACAAGTGGGCAATTAATACATGTCTGGAATGCCTAGACAAGAAAACAGGGTCTTCAGTTGAAGGAGTTATGCGCGTAAACACCACCAGAGAGAGATATAGCTGACATTTTAAAAGGGCTATGATAATTGGGTATAAAACGTTCTTAGTGATCCATTAGCCTTCATTAGCTTAGACGTCTACAGTCACCAAATTTTTCGTCCTCAAAACATGTATTCATTTAAGGAGTTAAAAGTATAACGAAATAAGGCTATTCATTTTGAGCAGAGAGGTCTTCCATCTTCCAACAAAGGTAGGTCTTCCAACCACTACCTTTTGTTTATCTTTAAAGCGGCGACGAAACAGGCTACGGCCTACATGGTCGTTTTAACCTTGCTTTGTTTTCCCCGCCTTTTCTATAGGTGTCCGTTATCTCGCCGCTACTCGTGCTCCTATTGTGCATCCCCTCCTCCCACGCGCAGGACGAGTACTCTGGTTACCACTCAGGTGAGCTGCCTGACGTGAACTGTTAGCCCCATTAGCCTTCGCGCCAATAGCTACTACAAATTATCCACATTTCTAGAGGTAAGCAAAAACAGTAGGTTATATCTTGATTTTATTTCGGTTGACCTAGATTGTGGTTAAAATGTATAGACTTATATTCTGATGTCACCCCAATGAAACATTTTTGATAATTGTGTACAAACATTACAGTCGGTTTATCTATCTAATAACAGGCTAATTTGTTTTGTAAACAGACTATCATTTTACTGGGGAGGTTTCAGGCTTGTTCAATTATTGTTTCAGGCTTGTTCAATTATTGTTTTGTGTCATATTAGGGGATGAACACACCTATGAGGGCTCCTTGGTCGACAACTATGAGCATTCAGGATACCCACAACCAGGTAATAACTACAACATAGCAAAGTCCCTTCCCCTGGTCAAAAGCCAGAGTTTGGTCCAAGTCTTCAGAACCCCTTTATGCCTCCTCCAAATGGCTTATATGCATCAACAAACCAAATAATTTTTCATGAACAATGTGAATTGCTGGTGGGAACAATGTCTGTCCCCACTGCAACACAAAAGTACTTAAATACATGTAATTTTTCCCTTGAAACATTTAATTGAAATACTGTAGAATTCCATTAATTCCTATGGAGGACTGCTCCTACTGGGCAGTGCCAATATGGTTGACCTGTGGCTTCAAAGCCTCTCAATGGCCAATACATAGCATCAGCAATCCAGGGTTTGTATACATCATTGGATGGAAATCGACAGAGGTGTGGTCAGATTATTAAGTATTTTAATACCCACCTGGATCCAAAATATACACTGGGTGTACAAAACATTAGGAACACCTTCCTAATATTGAGTGTGCACCCCCTTTTGCCCTCAGAACTGCATCAATTCTTCAGCTCATGGACTCTACAAGCGGTTGAAAGCGTTCCACAGGGATGCTGGCCCATGTTGACTCTAATGCTTCCCACAGTTGTGTCAAGTTGGCTGGATGTCCCTTGGGTGGTGGACCATTCTTAATACACATGGGAAATTGTGGAGCGTGAAAAACCCAGCAGCGTTGTAGTTCTTGGCACACACCAGTGTGCCTGGCACCTACTACCATACCCCGTTCAAAGACACAAAAATCTTTTGTCTTGCTCATTCACCCTCTGAATGGCACACATACACAATCCATGTCTCAATTGTCTCAAGGCTTAAAAATCCTTCTTTAACCTGTCTCCTCCCCTTTGTCCACACTAATTGAAGTGGATTTAACAAGTGACATCAATAAGGGATCATAGCTTTCACCTGGCCAGTCTGTCATGGAAAGAGCAGGTATTCTTAATGTTTTGTACACTCCGGGTAAGTACACTAGGTGTACAGTCAGACACTAACTACTAATACAGTACAAACCCTATGGTATGATGCTTCCTTTGACATGAACTAACCTGTAGAATGCAAACATTTCCCTCTCACTTTAACCCATCCACCGCTTGACATTCCTCACTGGCAGAGGAATACCCACCGGAGCACACTCACAGCTATGAGGAGCAGCAACCCTCATCTGGATATGACCCCTATGTACCAGCCCCCACCAGCGTGAGCATGATCACAGAGGACTCCTACCCCTACACCACCACCACACAGGTGAGGGGAAGTCAAGGGGGAAAGTATGTTGTGTGTGATGTTTAGTAATGGCATGTCATGTAACATTGTGTTTTGTCATGTAATGTAATATCATGTTATAACTGCAGGTGCCATACGAGCAGGAGCCCTACTACGAAGAGTCGCTCCAGGCCCCTGGTGGTGGGGAGGCTTCTCTGGGGGAGGAGGGGCCAACAGACTGTAACTGTGAGCCAGGAGAGCCAGGGTTCGCTGGGTTTGCAGGGCCCAAGGTAGGACGAAGGCTCTAACCTAACGCTCAACGCCATGCAAATGGAATTTAGAACCTTATAAACAGCAAACATCCATGTACTTTGCTGATGAATACTGATTAAATGGCATTTATATAGTATTCACTGGGTCCTTAAGTGATTTGCATTGTATGGGGGGTAGCTCACCCCATCCACCACCATCCTGTGGTATCCTTCTGTTTTCTGGACTAAACAAAATATCAGTCTGTTTGTGTGTCTCTGTCTGTCTGTCTGTCTGTCTGTCTGTCTGTCTGTCTGTCTGTCTGTCTGTCTGTCTGTCTGTCTGTCTGTCTGTCTGTCTGTCTGTCTGTCTGTCTGTCTGTCTGTCTGTCTGTCTGTCTGTCTGTCTGTCTGTCTGTCTGTCTGTCCTGTCTGTCTTGTCTGTCGGTCTGTCTGTCTGTCTGTCTGTCTGTCTGTCCTGTCTGTCTGTCTGTCCTGTCTGTCTGTCTGTCTGTCTGTCTGTCTGTCTGTCTTCTGTCTGTCTGTCTGTCTGTCTGTCTGTCTGTCTGTCTGTCTGTCTGTCTGTCTGTCTGTCTGTCTGTCTGTCTGTCTGTCTGTCTGTCTGTCTGTCTGTCTGTCTGTCTGTCTGTCTGTCTGTCTGTCTGTCTGTCTGTCTGTCTGTCTGTCTGTCTGTCTGTCTGTCTGTCTGTCTGTCTGTCTGTCTGTCTGTCTGTCTGTCTGTCTGTCTGTCTGTCTGTCTGTCTGTCTGTCTGTCTGTCTGTCTGTCTGTCTGTCTGTCTGTCTGTCTGTCTGTCTGTCTGTCTGTCTGTCTGTCTGTCTGTCTGTCTGTCTGTCTGTCTGTCTGTCTGTCTGTCTGTCTGTCTGTCTGTCTGTCTGTCTGTCTGTCTGTCTGTCTGTCTGTCTGTCTGTCTGTCTGTCTGTCTGTCTGTCTGTCTGTCTGTCTGTCTGTCTGTCTGTCTGTCTGTCTGTCTGTCTGTCTGTCTGTCTGTCTGTCTGTCTGTCTGTCTGTCTGTCTGTCTGTCTGTCTGTCTGTCTGTCTGTCTGTCTGTCTGTCTGTCTGTCTGTCTGTCTGTCTGTCTGTCTGTCTGTCTGTCTGTCTGTCTGTCTGTCTGTCTGTCTGTCTGTCTGTCTGTCTGTCTGTCTGTCTGTCTGTCTGTCTGTCTGTCTGTCCTGTCTGTCTGTCTGTCTGTCTGTCTGTCTGTCTGTCTGTCTGTCTGTCTGTCTGTCTGTCTGTCTGTCTGTCTGTCTGTCTGTCCTGTCTGTCTGTCTGTCTGTCTGTCTGTCTGTCTGTCTGTCTGTCTGTCTGTCTGTCTGTCTGTCTGTCTGTCTGTCTGTCTGTCTGTCTGTCTGTCTGTCTGTCTGTCTGTCTGTCCTGTCTGTCTTGTCTGTCTGTCTGTCTGTCCTGTCTGTCTGTCTGTCTGTCTGTCTGTCTGTCTGTCTGTCTGTCGGTCTGTCTGTCTGTCTGTCTGTCTGTTCTGTCTGTCTGTCTGTCTGTCTGTCTGTCTGTCTGTCTGTCTGTCTGTCTGTCTGTCTGTCTGTCTGTCTGTCTGTCTGTCTGTCTGTCTGTCTGTCTGTCTGTCTGTCTGTCTGTCTGTCTGTCTGTGTGTGTGTGTGTGTGTGTGTGTGTGTGTGTGTGTGTGTGTCTATCTGTCTATCCGTCTGTCCATCTAGGGAGCCAGAGGACTGCAAGGTAAAGATGGCTTCCCTGGGGCTCAAGGACGCGAGGTGAGTGTTAAATGCTGTATAATCACTATATCAAATTCATAGTGCATGCCAAATTACACCCTCCATTGTGCTTAATCAATGAATCACTGCTCATATCCCTATTGGAGTAATGCTGTTGATATAGTTCCTGTGTGTTGTGTTCAGGGGTACAAAGGATTCAAAGGAGTTCTAGGAAGAGGAGGAGACACAGGGCCTGAGGTGAGGAAGTCAAAAAAGTAAAATAAAAGACCTCACACAAATACCCAAAGCAGCCTTAGACACTATCCATCTCCCTAAGCGAGGCTTGAACCCAGGTTTCCCAACACCACGGCAAACACGCTTGCCACAACCTCAAAAGAGAAACAGTATCTCCCTGGGAGGAATGTTTGTAACTACAAAGTCTGGCATCAACATTACACTTGAACTTGACTCAACAGCTGTATTGACCTTTGCCATCTCTACAGGGTGACTCCGGGCCTGATGGGGAGGATGGTGCCTCTGGTTTCTCTGGAGCCCAGGTAAGTAAGAGGCCTATAGAGGATATCACAGATGTAATGTATCTCTCTTTCATTGTTTTGCTCTGATCTGTTTCTATGCTCTGGTCTAAATTCTGCAACATGGCATGAGCAATGCAACTTTTTCTATATTGATTATGGCCAGTAGATGGTGATCTCTTTATTATTCAGAACTGGAGAGTGACACTGTTGTGTAGTTGAGGTGAGGCTGAGCTTCAACAACTATGATTACCCATTCTCTTTCTCATTCTCTCTCTTGGTCTATACTTTATTCCATTCTTTTGCACCTTGTCTCTTATTCTTTCTCTCCTACAGGGCTTGCCTGGTCTTCCTGGCGATCCAGGTGAGACTGGGGTGCTAGGTCTGAAGGTAAAGACCCTTCCTCAAAACCAGACCGGCTTCCTACAAAATGTGTATCACATCAAACAAAATCACCCTCTACCTAAAAATACATTATAACCCCATATCAAAAACAGTGTGGCCCTTCACGACATCTTATTTGAATGTTCACTAATAACAGCCCAAGCCACCATAATGTTTGACTAAAGTTTAAACCTACAAGAAACAGCATGACATCACATAAAACCCCTGTTATACCACGAGAACCAATATTTTTATTTTTATTTTTTATTTAAACAGGTAGGCTAGTTGAGAACAAGTT
This sequence comes from Oncorhynchus kisutch, assembly GCF_002021735.2. Classification (NCBI taxonomy): domain Eukaryota; kingdom Metazoa; phylum Chordata; class Actinopteri; order Salmoniformes; family Salmonidae; genus Oncorhynchus; species Oncorhynchus kisutch. The sequence continues at coordinate 16,973,745 of NC_034175.2, read as the reverse complement.
CTCATTTACAACTGCGACCTGGCAGTTGACATAACAGGGAACCAGTATGACATCAAGGAATTCCAAAATGACATCACTGAGTACCAGTGTGACATAACAGAGAACCAGTATTGCCACGGTCAAGACAACTTGGAACTCAGAAACTCTTAAAACTTGTTGTAGAAAGATGAGGTCCGAGTTTTCCACTTGGAAAATATCAGAATTGACCAACAGGAAGCGCTACGCAAAAAACATAGGTACATTTTAATTCAAGAGTTTACGAGATTCTTAGTTGTCTTGAAAGCACCATAAGACACCACAGATCACTAGTATGACATAACAGAGAACCAGTCTGACACCACACAATTCAGTTTGAATCCCCATAGATGCCGTATTGAGGTCAATCGAACCTGACCAAAACATTGGATTTGCCATGGAAACGAGTGGGGGAAAGGGCCGTGGGTGTAACGCTCCGGGTGTCGTGGGTGTGGAGTCAGACGCAGGAAACAGAGAGTGCAATACTGTGCTCTTTAATGCACTCACGCAACACTGGGTGCTCAAAACCAAATGCCCCAAACACGGGGGACGAAAACAGTACAGCAGAATACACGACCAGGAACAAACACGTTCCTCTACTACATAATCGAAGGTCACAATAATTAATCCCGCACAAAGAAACAGGCGGGCCGGCTGTCTAATAAAGCCCAACTAATGACTCACTAACCGGTGCTAACAATAAACATACAAGGAGGGGGAGGAAAGACAAATCAGTGGCAGCTAATAGGCCGGCGACGACGACCGCCGATCGCCACCCGACCGGGAAGGGGAGCCACCCTCGGTCGGACTCGTGACAGTGGGGGAAAGATCCTGAAACTTCTCATTGCCCGTAGCAAAAATATCCTACATTTAACCTATTGTTGATACAGTGAGGGAAAAAAGTATTTGATCCCCTGCTGATTTAGTACGTTTTGCCCACTGACAAAGAAATGATCAGTCTTTAATTTGAATGGTAGGTTTATTTGAACAGTGAGAGACAGAATAACAACAACAAAAATCCAGAAAAAAGCATGTCAAAAATGTTATAAATTGATTTGCATTTTAATGAGGGAAATAAGTATTTGACCCCTCTGCAAAACATGTGTTTTTCTGGATTTTTTTGTTATTCTCAGTGTTCAAAAAAACCTACCATTAAAATTATAGACTGATAATTTCTTTGTCAGTGGGCAAACGTACAAAATCAGCAGCGGATCAAATACCTTTTCCCTCACTGTATGTGTATTTCACACTATGGTGAGGTAAAAATCAGAGTATAATGGTTTTATGGATGTCAACCCCAACACATGTTCATGTCATTGTCACCAATCAACTGTATTACAGTTAAAAACTACTTTGACTACCACCACAGATTTCAGTATGCTAGCTATGCTAACCAGCTTATACGAACGGAAGTTAGCATTTAGCAGTCACTTCTAAACCTGAAAAGGGACAACTTGTAAATGTTATACAGAGAAAACAGACAAATATATCCAAATCGCATCTAAGTAACCACATTGACCCTGTTACGAATATCCACTTTGTTGGAACAGAGTTGATGAATGTGTGCCAATATGGTCATTTGGAATGGTTTGCATTTCATTGACTTCTTTACTGCATCCATCAGGTAAAACCTGCAAAAAGGTATGACATTATAGACCCCCACTGTACCACAGAGATATCACAGAGTACCAGCATGACATCATAGAATACCACTATACCATCACAAATATCAGCTAATTACAAATGTTTTCTTTTTTTTTGACCATTTCAAACTGTCTCTATGCCTGAGTGTGTTCCTTATCCTCAACAGGGTGACATCGGTATGGAGGGGCCACGCGGAGGAGTCGGGTTAACGGGTGAGACTGTGAGTATTGACAAAATGCAGCTTTTATGTTTTGTATGTAACCATATCTGGTTTGATATCAAGATTTTTTTTTCAATTCATCTCAAATAAACAAATAAACAATCCATAGGTTATTATTGTGTAATTACCATTGTACCATGGGATTTTCTAAGGAAACCCACTACCTGGTCATTTCTGTAGCGTAAAATAAAGTGCTTCCTCAAATGAGTGTAAGGAAATTTGGTACAAAATCCCCAGCATGTTTCTGTCTGGCCCTACTCATGTGTTTAGTTTTTTGTCTTTTTCTAGGGTCCAATTGGTGAGGCAGGGCCTGGTGGGCCTGATGGAACTGGAGGTATCAAGGTAAACATGGTGGCCACCACAACTCAACACTATCCAATCACAATTGTTGCCACCACTCAGAGTTGCTACCACAACTCAGCACACACTGTCTTCTCAACATGCTCAAATCAATTCTTCACTCAGCTCCTTACACAGCTCTCACTAGAAGCAATACAAGCCCGTATGATGTGAAAGCCTCAAACAGGCTATGTGATGTGATCATTTCCATTTAACATATAAACAACATACAAATTATTGTTATTTGTTCTGGCTATGTTGAGACATTTTTTCCTCCAACCTTTCTTCTCAGGGATCAACTGGAGCAGAAGGGAAACAGGGTCCTGAGGGAACAGACGGGGAAAAGGTAGCGCCATTCAACCTCACTTTGTGACCATGGTTAATTAAACCATGGTTGAATAACTCGTTATTTTTTCTTTTTTTATCCTATGACTTCAACTTCCATTTCCCCTGTCTAAAATGTCTTCCATCTCATCCTTTCTCTTCCACAGGGTCAGATTGGAGCACCTGGATTCTCAGGAGACCATGGGGAGATGGGCTATAATGTAAGATGGATGTCTGTCTATCTGTCACACCATTCATCTCTCTGGAATGGGTGGCCAGTAATAAACTGGTCCTGAACATCTCTAAAACTAAGAGCATTGTATTTAATACAAATCATTCCTTAAGTGCTAGACCTCAGCTGAATCTGGTAATGAATGGTGTGGCTGTTGAACAAGTTGAGGATACTAAATTACTTGGCGTTACCTTAGATTGTAAACTGTCATGGTCAAAACATATAGATTTAATGGTTGCAAAGATGGGTAGAGGTCTAGCCGTAATAAAGAGATGCTCTGCTTTTTTGACACCACACTCCAGAAAGCAAGTTCTGCAGGCTCTAGTTTTGTCTAATCTTGATTATTGTCTAGTAGTGTGGTCCAGTGCTGCAAGGAAAGACCTAGTTAAGCTGCAGCTGGCCCAGAACAGAGCGGCACGTCTTGCTCTTAATTGTAATCAGAGGGATGATATAAATACTATGCATGCCAGTCTCTCTTGGCTAAGAGTTGAGGAGAGACTGACTGCACATTATGGGGATTCAAACATTAATGTGTTGAAAATCCCAAATTGTTTGCATAGTCAACTTACACACAGCTCTCTCACACACACACTTATCCCACCAAACATTACACCATAGTCCCCAAATCCAGAACAAATTCAAGAAAAAGTGCAGTATTATATATAGCCCTTATTGCATGGAACTTCCTTCCATCTCATATTGCTCAAATAAACACCAAGCCTGGGGCTCAAAAAACAGATAAAGCAACACCTCACGGCACAATGCCTCTCCCCTTTTTGACATAGATAGTTTGTGTGTATGCATTGATATGTAGGCTACGTGTGCCTTTTTAAAAATGTATGTAGTCCTGTCCTTGAGCTGTTCTTGTCTAATGATGTTCTGTATATTATGTCATTCTGTATTATGTTTCATGTTTTGTGTGGACCCCAGGAAGAGTAGCTGCTGCTTTGCAACAGCTAATGGGGATCCTAATAAAAATACCAAATACAAAAAATACCATTTGGACCTCTTGTTTGTCCTTCTCTACAAAGACTATGCTATTCCCTACATGGAGGGAGACCATTAATCCTACTAACATGCTTTTTCTTTCTGTGTTTTATAGGGGTATCCTGGAGAGCCAGGAGGCAGAGGAGAGACCGGTCACAAGGTATGTTTAGGGGGACAGGAGTAGTGTTGTTTTCACAGAAAGTACTGTGGTTGCTTTCAAAAGTCATTGGCCATTACTCTTCACAGAAACTACTCTGGTTCCCCTAACATTTCTGTGTGTTCATGGGTGTTTTCCCTAAACTGCATACTGTTATTTTCACTGAAGGTTTTGCTATTGTTGATGTTGTGAGTCATGTGGCTGTTAAACACTTTTGACCATAACTATAGCACCATCTCCACGTGGGAGATTAGATTGATACTGTAGTAGCGATGTCTCCCTTGCTCTCTTCTCTTCCACTTTCTGTTTTCTCTGTATCTCTCTCTTTCCTGTCTCTCAGGGTGACCAAGGCCCAGGGGGAATGCCAGGCAGTGATGGGGAGCCTGGAGAGGATGTGAGTATCAGTATGATAACCACTAAATTAGTAATAAATATGTAAGGAATCTGTCGATGGAATTTCTCCTAACAAACTACATTTACTGTTTATTTTCCAGGGTCCTCTTGGAGTTCCTGGGGTGATCGGCTTTCCTGGAGAGTTTGGACAAAAGGTAAAGTGAAGGAGAATTGCATGCTGGGTATCAGGATGACATCATCACAATGGCTGAGATGTATAATCCAAACATGTCTAGTTGACCTGTTCTGCTGTTATGACATGGATGTAATTTGTTATATTGTACAGTACATTTATTCAAATCAAATGTTAGTTGGCACATGCGCCGAATACAACATGCTTACTTACAAGCCCTTAACGAACAATGCAGTTTTAAGAAAATAAGAGTTAAGAAAATATTTACTAAATAAACTAAAAGTGGACATGTACTTTTAATACTTAAATGAATACTTTGTGAATAATGGCCAGTCTTCCCTCTTAGGGCGCAAGAGGGGATCGTGGTGTGAGGGGACCTCTTGGGAGAGTAGGAGCTGGGGTAAGACTGGCTTTATAAACTGGGTGGTTCAAGCTGATTGAATGCTGATTGTTTGACAGCTGTGGTATATGAGACCGTATACCATGGGTATGACAAAACATTTATTTGTACTTCTCTAATTACATTGGAAACCAGTTTATAGTAGCAATAAGGCACCTCGGGGGTTTGTGGTATATTGCCAATATTCCACGGCTAAGGGCTGTGTCCAGGCACTCCGCGTTGCGTCATGCATATGAACAGTCCTTGGCGTGGTATATTGGCCATATACCACACCTCGTGCCATACTGTTTAATTATAACCACTACATGAGGTGCTCTAATCTCAATGACATGTGCACAGTAGACTACAGATCACAGTACATAAACTGTCACTTCCACATTCCTCAGTAAATTTCCCTCCATGTTGTTGTTAATTAGATTAAATTCCAAGTTGCTTGAGGGTTTTGTGTGGGTGGACAGACAGCTATGTGATATTGTTTACAGTCAAAACAGGAAGGTAACAGATATGCTAGTAAAGTCTCTAAAAACAAGAGATCTGTGGGTAAAGTCCCTGAAAAGGTTTCAGTGTCAGGTAAAAACAAAGATGGTCATGCTGATTTTAGTTTAAAACCCCAGCTTAACTGTCAGAGATGTTATGACAATAGTACCGTATATCTTGTTATAAGTTTAGACAATTAAGAATGATCTGTCATTGGAAATTCAACAAAATTCCTATTTTTGAACAAAGGTTCTCATTCTAAAGTGTGTGTGTGTACAGTATTTGCAGCAGTTTACCTATATGTATTTCATATTATAGGGGCCTCAAGGAGAGAGGGGAGATGCAGGAGTTCCAGGGAAACCAGGACCTAAAGGCCTGCAGGCCCAGCCTGTGTGTATATGTCATAACTCAAACATTGTCGTAACCACTAGAATTATCATCACTTTGATGATTATGTAATTGTTGATTTAATGCTTTGTTTCTAGGGAGCCAAAGGGGAGACAGGTCCCGATGGTGATAAGGTAACCTTTTATTTACGTTCCCCATCAGACTGCTAAATTACCAGTCAGTTAATCAAACACACACACACAAACACACACACACACCAGTAAGTGAAAGTGGATGTGTATTGGTCATCTACTGTTTATGTTTGGGTCTTTCCTTTGTGACTGATAAGCTTTAATAAGCAGTCCTATCATTTCCATGGCATCTTACTGACTCATCTCATGTGCTGATTGTTCCTTCCTCAGGGTGGGGTTGGAAGAACTGGAGTGAAGGGAGGGAAAGGAGACAAGGTAATCCTGTGACAATGCCGAGGCGATGTCACTCGCGTATCTACTTCCTGTTTCCATTGATGTAGTGGGACCGATTTTCTTCTTACTAAAAATGTTTCTGTTCCTCTTTCCAAACAGGGAAGTTTTGGAGCACATGGTGACAAAGGACAGGTTTGTATACTTCATTCTGTGATTGTATGAGTTTTTTTTCACCCTAACTCATTCTATGTCACATAAAAACCACAATACTGACACCATAGGTTGTTCCTAGATGACAGCAGACACAATAGCACATACTGTACAGTGTTGAGTTCCCGTTACATTATAAAATCCTAATATAACTGTTTTAATTAGGTAGAAGTATTGAGAAGTAAATTATTTGATTAGGTAGAATTATTGAGAATTAATTGATTTGATTAGGTAGAAGTATTGAGAAGTAAATTATTTGATTAGGTAGAATTATTGAGAATTAATTGATTAGGTAGAAGTACTGAGAATTGGAATTATTTAATTAGGTAGAGGTATTGAGAATTAAATGATTTGAATAGGTAGAAGTATTGAGATAATTGAGTTTAAATCATGGCTTTCTGCACTCAGTGACTGAACAGTGTCCCCCCTCTCTCTGTCTCCCTCCTTCCCCTCATCTCTGAATGGCAGCAAGGGGAGAGAGGTACCATCGGCCCTGATGGCATTGTTGGACGAAATGGACCCCCCGGCATCCCAGGTTCGAGAGGAGAGCCAGGTCCAGGCGGTGACCTGGGCGTCAAAGGTGGCTCTGGACCTAAAGGAGTGCCAGGTGCCCCTGTGCGTATCAGGAGCCAACTCCAGTCTGCCTGGAGGAAGGGTCTCCCCCTTATTTTACATTGACCCATATCTAGCAATAACTTTTACTGACTGATTGTTTGATCGATTGTTTACTTGCTAGGTTGATTGATTGATTGCCTGCTTTTTGACCTCAGGGCCCTGGGCTGACAGATGAGCAGGTATTGCAGCTGTGTAAAGGAGTGGTGACAGCCCAGATCTCCCAGTATGCAGCTTCCATCCGGGCCAAGTGTTCCCAAGGCTGCCCCATCAACAACCGCACACTCATTGGGCCGCCCGGAACTAGGGGACCAACTGGAGAATCAGGCAAACCCGTGAGTCACACAGCCCCCAAACCAACCCCTATCTACCAAGGAAAGCCTTTATTCCAAACGATGATAAGTTCTGTTGACCTCTCTCTCAGGGTAAAGCGGGCAAAGCTGGAGTCAAAGGAGCCAGGGGCATCCAAGGGGACACAGGAGTGGATGGTCAGAAGGGGGCAGAGGGGGAAAGAGGTATGTACTCCAATTGTCTTAGTTAAATCAGACTTAATAACTGATAAACAAAACTCTGATGACAAAGGCTCATTTCAAGTGAAAATTAGTGGAGCACCTTTGTAGTCATAGCTGCAGAGTTCACTCACAGGCTCTCTGTTCTACTCCACAGGAACAAAAGGTCCGAAAGGAAAGGGGGGTGAGCCTGGTAAAGGTCTGCCAGGACACGATGGGCATCAAGGCCTCAGAGGTAGGACACTGTTTCCACTGGTGTGAAACTCTCAGGTCTACCTCAAAATAGCTTGTCTTAGAATTGTTGGAAAGTATCTGTAACTCACTTCCAGATTCACTTAAAAAGGGATTGTGTGGTTCTTATTCAACATTTATTTTAGCAGGAAGTCTTCTTTTTCAAGAGAACTGTTAAGAAGCCACCTCCAACTACTACATTTTTTCCCCCTACAGGGATGCCAGGCCACCCAGCAGAGCCAAATAACGGTATGGCAGGTCCCAGAGGGCCCCGTGGTTTCACAGGCGCTTTAGGTCAGCCTGGCATGGCGGGCAACGCAGGAGTGCCGGGCTTCTGTGAGGCACGGGACTGCAGCATTCACGCGCCTGTGATGCGCAAGGAGCAGGGCCTAGTGAAGGGACCCCGCGATCTAAGCCCCAAGATCTAACCCCAACAAGGAGCTTCAGGAAAAGGTGAAGGAATGGTCAACGATGAGGGGTCATGTTGGACGGTCGCTCCATGGCAACGTTGGGGTTAATTCCATTCACATCTCAGCCATACCAGGAATTTAAGTTGACATTGAGTTTTGAACTGGGAAATGACCAATGTGTACAGCGTTGATCTTTTTGAATTTCATAGCTAATTCAATTCCTGTAATGACTGATATTGAAATGGAATTAATCCGAGCATTGTTCAATGTGGCTCACCAGTGTTGGAAGGGTTTGGTGGGACACGCTGGACTCTGCACAGGGAGATGAAGGCTCCCAATGAACTCTAATGTTTAGGCATAATTGCAAACTTTTTTTTCTAGGCGAAAACAATCCTTATGAATTTTTTATGCTAAAACAAAAAATTAACAAGTAAACAAGTAAAGGGGCTTGAGAAACTGGCTAAAAGAAATTGGCAGAAAATGAAACTTGCAGGTGTCTCTGGCTACCAGTCAGGTTTTGTTTTTGATATGATCAACAATTGAAAATAAAAAGTTATGTAAATAATTTTGTAAAGTATTGCAAGTACATGTACTGTGTGTTCTGAAATATCACTGTTTTAGATAAATTCTGTCTTACTTTTCTTAAGATGAGTCCTCACTTTTTTTGTCGCCACAGTTTGAGTGTCTTTCTGAGAATGGATCTCTTTCAGTCACCTCATGTTATTCGGGTTAATCGGAATAACTTTTTTTTACCATTCTGTCACGCGGGACTAGGTGTGTGAGGTAGGAATCAGGCGCAGAGAGCAGAGAGTTCCAAGGGAGAAGTGCACTTTAATGTGGCACCAAAATACAATGCCCAAACACAGGGCTCGAAAATACGGACCAACCCAAAACACAGGGTAGCCAGTCCGGAGCATGAACACACCCAACAACACAACACGTAACACCAGAATAATCCCGCCGAAAACCAGGGTGGGTTTGCTAGCCTTAAATAAGGACGCCCATCAGGAAAACATAATAGGACACAGGTGCAACTAATAAGACAAAACAAACAGAAAAGGGAAAAGGGATCGGTGGCGGCTAGTAGGCCGGTGACGACGACCGCCGAGCACCGCCCGAACAGGCAGGGGAGCCAACTTTGGCGGAAGTCGTGACACATTTACAGATGTTCACAGACAAGATAACATTGATCAATATAAAATAATAACATACTATTTGATATTATTTCATATGAAAAATAATACATGGACATTTGTTTTACAGTGTGTATTGTATATGGAATTTATATAGTTATATAATCTGCCAATGATTTGTAGCACAAAATGTCTTTCGATTAAATTAATTAGCTATATTCATTGGATGGAGGTTTTGATTTATTAAATCGATTTTCATGTACATTCACGTGAACAGGATGTTCAACTCCTCTTAACTGATATTTTTGTCATTGTCAATCTTCATTTGAGAATCATCCCAACACGTTACAAGGCGGAAACATAGCCCTGTAAACTCAATTATATTACACGTGTTCTTAACATTTGTACTTTTGTGTACATATGTTGGCAATCAGAACCCTGATAGAAAAACATCACAATGTTTGGATTTTTTAATTTTTTATGCATCACCACCACATCACAGGACAGATTAGAAAATGAGCAGAACATGAACATGTGTGATAGTCTCATCAAAAGCATGCAAAACATTACAACTATGCTACGAAAGTACACATACATGACATCAACGGACAAGAAAATTAACTATTGAGTCATTTGTTTAACGCTGCTCGTGTTCAAAAGGGCTCCTCTTAATGTGTGTAAAATGATGGTTGTTAGTTCATATAAAAGTGTTTGGTTGTATGAACTGGGGGCAGGTAATAAGTATTATTAATACCAAGTGTTAAACAATATTTTACAGTATATCTCTCTGAAATCTACCTGGTGAAATCTATCCACTTCATTGAGTCACTTGTCTCTAAGCTTATTGTCTGATCTAGGGGTCAGTAGGTGTAGCTATATTTGTACCAATACAAAATGGTCCAATGCAAAGTGGATATTATTTTTAAAACGGACACTAGTTAAAATATATATTCTTAAAATCTTGCAAAATAAATTCCTTAATTTGATGGGACATAAAAACACATACAATTTGACATTGGTCCCAAGGCATATTGAAGTACTGCCATTTTGTGCCAAAACATTGTCCATAGGAGAGATGATTGGCTTGTAATGGACCATTTCACATCTTGTTTTTCTAGCTAATTGTACATTTATACTTTGGTAATTTGTGCTTTTTAGAATTAATAGGTAATAAGTATATGTAATAAATAACACTGTCTACATGGCACAACATGTTGAGGCAGTGGTCAGCAGCAACACATTTCCTGTTTAATTTTGTGTTCAGTCAAAAAACACTATGGCTTTCTTTCTTCCTCTCTTAGGTGAAACTACATTATGTAAACTTCACCCATCCTACATGTAAACTTAGTTAGCAGAGTATTGAGACAGAAGGTAAAAAATGCATAGAAGACAGCAATGAGACTAAAACGCGATTAGAGTCTGGAGATTGGTGGCGGAAGCCATATTCTTCCTTTAAAAAGCAATCAAGGTCCTGAGTAGATAGATGTCTATAATACTATTGGCTCAACTTTGATGTTAGTTTGTGTAGTGTGTCCCAACCACTACAAATGCACAACAGTTCTTCAATGGCAGGATAAAGGATGCAATCTGGGTTCTTTGGGGACCAACAATCTAGGACCAACAATGGGAGAGGCCCCTCAGACCACATCTACAGTACAAATTGAATGTTCATAGAGACCAAAAGAATCAGGAATGCCCCGAGTCCTAAAATATAAACAGAAGAAGACAGTTGTTAAATAATAAGTTATTTTGTGTTTTCAAAATCTCTCATTATAGCATCAAAACTTATTTTGATACTAATAGAGCTCTGATAATATGCAGTTATCTATACTGTAATACGCTAACGATTCTAAGCTGCAGGGGGGTCTCCTCATACAATTGTGGGCCAATTTTCTTCATTTTAAGCTCAAAAGATGTGCGTCGTTGTCCCACATGATATTGTCCACTTTATATTCTGTTGTGTTTTGTATTTTTGTTTATTATCCTGTTTTTTGTGTTTGGAACTACTTGAGTCCGTTCTCGAGGCCAGTTTGCTTCAGCAGTAAAATAATCCTGCAGCAACAGGAAATGTGAATTATTATGTGGATTATAATTAATGGATATTTTGTGTAAGGGATGATAAATTCTTTGTGAAAAACTCATAATTATCAGCTCCGTTTCGCCAGGCCAAATATCCACACTCTTTTCATGACACATTAATATCTTATTGCCTATTGAAACCAGGGCTTCCTACTTTACCCATTACATTACTGTCCTTCACTTTCTCAGAAAATGATCCTCAAATATTGTCGCGCTCGTCAGAATTGATTCGCTGGTAGGGAAGAGTACTATTACTATTATTAGTAAGGGGAAACTGGGGGAAATTCGTGATCATTTGCAGAGTGGCTCTCTATTTGCTGTCAGCATGATTTTTAAAAATTCTCACCATTCTGAATGTCTAAAGAATACATATCTGACATATCAACACAGCAATACTGGACAATTTGAACTCTTATTATGGTGGAGATTTGGCACAATTAATGGTCTTGAACTGGTCTCGCATTTTTCAGGTCTTGACTTGGTGTCGGACCCCTAACCCCCCTCCTGGTCTCGGTCTTGACTTGATCTAGCCCCACCTCTGGTCTTGGTCTTGACTCGGACTCAAGTTGCTCCGGTCTTGGTTTTGAATTGGTCTCGCTTTAGGTGGTATCAAACACAACACTGGTTTGGAATGGCACGGTTACTATTGCATCATGTCGATGCCATTATGACGTCATTTTGCTGCCAAGGCAAAGCCTGGGCCTATAAACGCGAGGGTCCAGCTACTCAGTGGGTATAACAATAAGAGGCCACTAAGAGTACGCCCAAGAGAAGATGACAGTGATGAGGAGGTGAGTCATAAGGTGCGTACAGTGCGCCAGGCTGCCACCTCGGCCGTGTCCAAACAGAGAGTCTCATGGCTACGGACTGGACATTCCAAATTCCCATGGCAATCATGCGTCACAATTTTAACGCAACATGCAGCCAGCAATCTGCGATATCCAAGGTACAGTACTTCCTATCAACTGCAAGTGACCTGCTGCGCTTATAGTCAGTCTATGGAAGGCCCGTGCGTAAAATCTTCAACAGCATAGTCTCATGACCAGTTGTCCTGTTTTCCCAAATTCTTAAACCAAGCCTAAATTCCTTTGAAATAATGAGGTCAAACAAAGCAAGGCACAAAATTATGCATCACAAAATAAATGTTCTATTGTAGGCTACTGTTTTAATGGATAACATGGTTTAGGCCTAACAAAACGTGCCAGCAACACAAGTAGCCGAGCTGACTTTTGTATCGGTCCAGAGAGCAAATGCCTATAAACAAACACAGTAGCCCCCAACAAGTTTTTTAAACGCACCGGAGTTGAGAAGGTTGATAGTTTTTCCATATTTTGTTATGTTACAAGCCTTATTTGAAAATCATTTAAATATATATATATAGCAATCTTCACACAATACCCCATAATGACAAAGTGAAAACAGTTTTATTTTTATTTTTAGCAAATGTATTACAAATAAAAAACAGAAATATCTTATTTACATAAGTATTCAGACCCTTTGCTATGAGACTCGAAATTGAGCTCAGGTGCATCCTGTTTCCATTGATCATCCTTAAGATGTTTCTACAACTTGTTAGGAGTCCTGTTGTAAATTCAATTGATTGTACATGATTTGGAAAGGCACACAGCTGTCTATTTAAGGTCCCACAGTCGACAGTGCATGTCAGAGAAAAAAACAAGCGATGAGGTTGAAGGAATTTTCCATAGAGCTCTGAGACAGGACTGTGTCGAGGCACAGATCTGAGGAAGGGTACCAAAAAATATTTGCAGCATTGAAGGTCCCCAAGAACACAGTGGCCTCCATCATTCTTAAACAGAAGAAGTTTGGAGCCGGCAAGACTCTTCCTAGAGCTGGCCGCCCGGCCAAACTGAGCAATTGGGGGAGAAGGCTCTTGGTCAGGGTGGTGACCAAGAACCCGATGGTCACTCTGACAGAGTTCCTCTGTGGAGATGGGAGAACCTTCCAGAAGGACAACCGTCTCTGCAGCACTCCACCAATCAGGCCTTTGTGGTAGAGTGGCCAGACAGAAGCCACTCCTCAGTAAAAAGCACATGACAGCCTGCTTGGAGTTTGCCAAAATGCACATAAAGACTCGCAGTCCTTGAGAAACAAGATTCTCTGGTCCGATGAAACCAAGATTGAACTCTTTGGCCTGAATGCCAAGCGTCAAGTCTTGTGGAAACCTGGCACCATCCCTACGGTGAAGCATGGTGGTGGCAGCATCATGCTGTGAGTATGCTTTCAGCACAGGGACTGGGAGTGTCAGGCCCTGATCTGTTTCACCTGTCCTTGTGCTTGTCTCCACCCCTCTCCAGGTGTCGCCCATCTTCCCTTTAATCCCCTGAGTCCGCCTGCCGTCCTGTACCTTAGCCTTACCCTGAATCTTCGACCCCTGCCTGCCATGACCTGTCTTTGCCTGGCCCTGTTGCCACAATAAACATTGTTACTTCGACAGTCTGTATCTGGGTCTTACCTTGATTCCTGATAGGGAGACTAGTCAGGATCATGGGAAAGATGAACGGAGCAAAGTACTGCGAGATCTTGATGAAAACCTGCTCCAGAGAGCTCAGGACCTCAGACAGGGGCGAAGGTTCGCCTTCAGACAGGACAATGACCCAAAGCACACAGCCAAGACAACGCAGGAGTGGCTTCAGGACAAGTCTCTGAATGTCCTTGAGTGGCCCAGCCTTACCATGAACTTGAACCCGATCGAACATCTCTGGAGAGAACTGAAAATAGCTGTGCAGCAAAGCTCCCCATCCAACCTGACAGAGCTTGAGAGGATCTGCAGAGAAGAATGGGAGAAACTCCCCAAATACAGGTGTGCCAAACTTGTAGTGTCATACCCAAGAAGACTCGATGCTGTAATCGCTGCCAAAGGTGCTTCAACAAAGTACTGAGTAAAGGGTTTGAATACTTATAGAAATGTTATATTTCCATTTTTTATATATATATAAATTAGCAAACATTTCTAAACTTGTTTTTGCTTCGTCATTATGGGGTATTGTGTGTAGATTGATGAGGGGAATTATTATTATTTTTTTTTTTTTAATAAGGCAGTAAGTAACGTAACAGAATGTGGAAAAAGTCAAGGGGTCTGAATACTTTCCGATGGCATTGTACATAGGCTATTTGCTTTGTGGGAGGGGGAAATTGCATTAAATCAAAATATTAATTTGCAATGATTTACCGCTAGTAACGTATATTTTGATAACAGTGCCACTTATTTGTGCAATCAAAATGTAATCCATTATTTTTTAAATCATACTTTACCATAGAATTGCTTGTTTGCAGTGTTAGTGGTTGTCATAGAGACAGTTGGTCTGGTTATCACTAATGGAGCAAAAAGAGCAATATGATGACAACAATGCTCGATATGAATATCAATGTTTTGTTGTGTTATACACCAATAACATCAGGAGCAACCATACCTGAGAAGTGTAGCCTGGTCTCTTCATATACCCCATCCTGTGAAAGAGAAAGAAACAGGTTGACACTTGGCAGGCAGTAACTGAGGAGAGAAATGTGAATTGTATAAGTTTACCTACTTTGGTGGTGCAACCAGTAGTTAATATGATATCGGGACATTCACGGAGGATGACTTTGCCAGAGAACACGTGCTTGCATGGAAAACTGCATTCACCTTTGCCATTTTTGTAGTAGGCAATGGGCTGCAGTAAGAAAATAATATTTCACTTCATGTCTCAATTGTTGTTGTTTTTGGTATTTTATTAGGATCCCCATTAGCTGTTGCAAAAGCAGCAGCTACTCTTCCTGGGGTCCACACAAAACATAATACAGAATGGCATAATACAGAACATCATTAGACAAGAACAGCTCAAGGACAGAACTACATCATTTTTTAAAGGCACACGTAGCCTACATATCAATGCATACACACAAACTATCTATGTCAATTGACATGGCTCCTGACCCTCTGCATACTGTTGATGATACCATCAATGGTGAAGTCTAAATAATAGTGCTAATAAAATAGGTAATAGATTACCTTTTTGCCAGTGGTCCAGCTCTGTTCACAATGGGGATCCATTGCTCCAAATGGTGCTTCAAGTGTGATTGTACCCTCTTGACATGTGTAGAGAATGTTCTCCACAACAAGGGCTGCGGACAATAAGACTGAAAAGCGAATAAAGAAAAGGATTTGAATGGGATTGGGAATCCACCAGTGGAGGCTGGTGGAAGGAGCTATAGGACAGGCTCATTGGAATGGAATGAATGGAACGGAGTCAAACGTGTGGTTTCCATATGTTTGATACCATTCCATTCCAGCCATTACAATGGGCCTGTCCTCCTTTAGCACATCCAACCAGCCTCCAGTGGAATCCACCTAGCACTAAGAAAGGATGACGTCGACCTAAATCCACTGTTATGCTACATCCTAGGCAGTGTCAGCTTAATGGAGGTGGTCACTATAGTATAATTGCATGTATTCCGGATCCCCATTAGCGGCTGCCAAGGCAGCAGCTACTCTTCCTAGGGTCCAATCACAATTACATACAACAAAACAACTGTTAACTGCCTTGTTCAGGGGCAGAACAACAGATTTGTACCTTGTCAGCTCGGGGATTTGATCTTGCAACCTTTCAGCTACTAGTCCAATGGTCTAACCACTAGGATACGCTGCCGCCCCTCTATGTAGTACTCTGTGCTTCCCGTAGTCTGTTCTGGTTTTGGGGACTGTGAAGAGACATCTGGTGTGGTATGTCGTGTGGGGTATGCATGGGTGTCTGAGCTGTGCGCTAGACGCTTAAACAGACAGCTTGGTGATTTCAACATGTCAATACCTCTCCTGGAGAGATTGACATGCATGGCTCTCCGTGTACATCTAAGGGCCTGCCGTGCTACTCTGTTCTGGGCCAATTGTCAAGAGAGCGGAGCACTCGTGTTTGCTCCCCCATGCGAAGCCAGAAGTTCAGAGGGCTAAGAGTCTTGTGAAAACAACCTAGGATCAAATTCCATTGGTTACATTAGTACATAGGACTATACTTATTGAAATGACAGGTGGTACTTGTAAACAACAGGGTATGATGACTTTTCTGAAAAAAACGAATAAGTCTTGACAAACCATCAATATTATTACACCGGGCAGGAACTTGTGGTAAGCACAAGACATGTACGGGGAGGGTTAGGGGGAAGGTGTTGTGAGAGATGATTGGTTGGTGGATTAAGCAGACTAAATCAATGCCTATGCGTCTGGAGTTTCTCGCAATCTTTCTGTACTGTCTAATGAAGGCCAAGTTTGACGCCTTGGTCCACTAGACTATTCGCGCATTTGGGCGGAAGTGTCTGGAAATTAGATTAGATACATTACCATGCAAACTGCATATCCTAAATTATGTATGACTAGGCTGCTGTTGATATCCCCATTCAGCATGCGTGAACTATTTTCATGATGCATCTCACATGTGAGATGTAACCTAATCTGTCACAGCCCAATTACCCGAACGACCACACTGTCACACACTAAGAAATTAGGGTTCCTCAAGGGTTCATTGGATTGGGTGATGTTTGTTCCATGTTTTGTGCTGCTACCATGCTGTGTAGTTGTATTAGGTCTCTCTTTATGCAGTGTTGTGGTGTCTCTTGTCATGATGTGAGTTTTTAATTGTTCGGGAGGATACTTCTGAAGTAAGGAGTGGGCTGTTCTCTGTGTGGAGCTCAAACTTTATCATCGAGTCCTAACAATACAGAAACTCTAGAGACGGCAGAGACGCCATGATGACATCGCACTACCTGCATGCCCTTGGACATGCTGACCTGACCACCACCTCCGCTGACCATCTAGCTATGAGCTTCCAGATCCTCATGACTATGGCTGCCCATCTGCTGGAGGCGTCAAGAAACACTCATTCGACTTCATCTAGCTGATCTAGCTACTGTTATAGACTATATTTCTTAAAAAATGACTTGTTTATTTTGTTTAACAAGCACTTAGAGATTTTGTCTGTAATGAAAAGCACTATAAAAGTTTAATAAATGTATTAAATAAAAAAGCTATTTGACCTTTTTAATGGTTCTTTATAGGACCTTCCAAAAAAGAGTTCTATATGTAACAGCATTCGTTCATCTCCTCGCCCTACCTGGGCTAGAGCGAGTGACAAGCTCATGGTTAGGGGATTCCCTAATTTTGCTATATCAGACATGTGTTCGATTGCGCAGCCATTGTGGTTATTCACAGGCGATGGAAAATGAATGTAAACTTTCAGTAAGCAAAACGCCTATATATATGTAGACTTATATATATATTTATTATTTTCGAATTAACGCCTTCTCATCTACCGAAATAAATCTAAGTAATGCCAAGCGTGCGTAAAATGCATCTGATGCCTAGCCAGATACGGATGTGAAACGAGACACCCCACTCGCTGTTTTTTCTGAACTAAATCGACGAGGCCGAGCTGCTATCGCCTATGGGATTAGCCACCCCGTTAAGCAAACAGGAACGGACCTTTAATTTTTCAATTGTAAATTACCTGAATTAAATATCTTCATTTATCCACCATATTTGGCCCATCTACTAATAAACAGCTAAATAAAGTATTGAGTTAACATTCAGAAATAACATCCAGTGACAACGGTGCTTAATTTTAACGTGTATGAAAACATATGTATGAAAAACAGCCTACCGAAACACACCTGGGGCCTGTTGCACAAAACTAGGATAAGGGATTAAGCCAGGATATCTTGGTGATCCTGGCTCAATTGATCCGTAATCCGGTTGCACTAAAGATGGATAGGGGGCAGGAGGATATGTTATGGTATAAATTACCATGGAGATTTATTCTGTGGAGCTAGCCTGCTCCAGACCAGGCTAAATTCCAGGATCTATTTAATCTCATCCCTAATGTCAGTCAGCAGTCACCACAAATGGAAACCAATAGTTATTTCACTGCTCACTATACATTGTTATCACATATAACTAGACCCACTGTTATTATTTAAACGTTTGTGATCATTAATTTCAATGATTTTGGATAAAAAATGATTTTTAGATGATGTTGCTATTAGATAATTTACAGTTTCCCATAGACTATAAGGCTATATATAAAATGATAGAATATTAGGGCCACAGAGGGGAAAAAAACACAAGTCATAATATTGTAACCAGTTGTTTTAAAGGAGTTGTTAAAATGACAGATGTGGGGCATTTCGTGAAATTGTACTTCAGTATGGTTTCATAAACAAAGACATGCTGATGTGCCAGAATATTAAGTATCACATTGTCATAAGTATCAAAACTGTAAAAACAATATGTAGCTTTTCTGCAGAAAGAACCAGCCTCATAAATTTATGACTTTATCCTTTTTCTTCAGTGTGGCCCTAGTACTCTGTCATATGAATATAAAAACACAATGTGTAACATTATGTTCCTTTATTGAATAAGGACAAAACAAAGCAGGTAAACCATTAGCTCCTTTCGAAACTGAAGTCACAGTGACTCTACAAGATGGAAAGCACAGAATCCAAGCATATTATACAAAATGATACATACACATTCAAAGGTCTGTATATAACACACCCTGCATGTCTGCACACTAAAATAAATGCAGGACAAATCCATACACATCAACTGAACAGACAAATGAATGGATGCAGTAGCCTCCCTGCAGCCTTGTATTACACACAGTATACCGCACAAACATCATAAGAGGCCAAATTCGTCAAAAAACGAACCCAAAAAAACCCAAATTCCTCTGCCACCGCAGGACATATTTAACCAAAATTGAAAGCACACATACTAACTAAAATAATTCAACACATATTGGTCCCTCAGCAGCCGACCACTGTCGTCATCAGGGAAGATTGCCGGATTGTCCCAGTCCATGGCTGGTGGCACTCTGGGGGCCCTCTCCTTCCTCAGGCAGGCCACATTGTGGAGGACAGCACAAGCCACAGTAATATCACATGCCCTAACAGGGCTGACCCTTAATTTGTGAAGGCAGTGAAAGTGTGCCTTCAGGAGGCCAAAGGTCATTTCAACTCTGGCCCTGGTCCTGGCATGGGCATGGTTGTAGGCCTGCTGTGCTTCCTGGGGGTCTGTGAAAGGTGTCAGGAGAAAAGGCTGGCAGCCATACCCCCTGTCTCCCAGCAACACACCAGAGAATTCACCTGTCAACACAAAATCTCATCATTACTACCTCATAAACACAGTGATATTCTTGACACAGCCATGATGGTTATAAATAGGGGTTGTGTGGCTTACCTTGTGATAGATTTCAGAGGCCCGAAAGATTCTGGAGTCATGGACTGAGCCAGGCCATTTTGCCACAACATTGCTGATCACACAGTCAGCATTGCAGACCATCTGAAATCATAAGATGAGGAATATTACACCAATCAATGCACATCACTGGCAATGCAGAGTGTTCGTCAATGGACAATATCAAAAAGTTATGTTCACCTGAACATTAATGCTGTGAAAGGATTTCCTATTCACAAAATCGGCCTCATGGGCACCTGAGGGGGCTTTTATCCTTATGTGTGTGCAGTCCACTGCACCAATGACATTGGGGAAACCTGTCACACAAAGTAATGAGTATCCTACTATGTGTTAACAGTTGTCCTGTAATTTGTAGATCCTCTTACCTGCAATCCTATAGAACTCCTCTTTGATGTCACAGAGTCTTCTGTGGCCAGGGAAGGAGATGAAGACATCTGCTAATGCTTTGATAGCCAGACACACACTCCTTATTGTGCGGCAAATTGTGGCCTTGTTCAGCTGTTCTGCATCCCCCACTGAGTACAGGAAGGCTCCACTAGCAAAAAAGCGCAAGGCCACACAAACCATTTGCTCCACACTCAGTGCATGGCTCCGTGCAGTGCGGTGCTTAATCCTGGGACCCAGTAGTCTGCATAGATACCTGATGCCATCTGCAGAAAACCTGTATCTTTCATATAGATGGTCATCAGGGAAGGCCAGTGGGTCCAACCGGTCCCTGAAGACCCTTTCTCGCCTGAAGGCTCTCCTCAGCACAAGTGCTTCTTCATCCACCACATCTCGCACGAATGGGCATGCCATTGTCAGAGCAGAAAGGAACACACAATTTTGGGCCTTCATATAGGCTAGTGGCCACACCTGGTGCTGGGGGGGTGGGCAAAAGAGGGCGATGCCTTATAACGATGACTTGGTTGTACTGATTGCTGGGAAAATAAAAAAAAACTTAGAAAGATGCCACCGTCCTGTGTGCTCACAATAAGAGCTCATATGTCATGGCTCACTTGACTTTACAAGAATATACCAAATTTTTATTTTGAGCTGTGTCATCTTCTTGGAGCTGGGGGAGGAAAGAAAAATAATGATTAATACATTTGTGTTACAGTTAGCATACAGTGTACATTGAAGGCATATCTCACCTCCCTCTCAAGGTTTTTTATTTCAAGGTCCAGTTTCCTAATTGTCCTCTTTTTTATTTCGAACTCCAGTGCAAGATTTTCCATCTTTTTCTTCTTGTACTGAATGTCTATGTCTGCCAGTTCTATTTGGCGCCGGAGGTGGTTGCCATACAACTTTCTGATAGCTTGTGAGCTCTGTGAACACAATACAATTAGCGCAGCTGGAATTTGGCAGGATGTGGTGTCCTTTTATTAATACGCACTATGTTGCCAGGCTGGTTTTCCCACTGTATAGCATCTGGGTCCTGTAAAAGAAATTAGATTTTTTGATTTTGTTGGCTCCTCACCATTGTAGAGTAAATAGTACTTTCACAGTCTTAACATGATACCTCATGCCTTCTGGAATCCAGAGAGATGGTCTCCTCCTCATCATCGTCTCCATCATGTGCTGTTGCTGCTGCACTGGGGCCTTCACCCTATCACATTTAATCGGATTCATATTGAAGCTAGTAGACAAGACATGCCAGGCCTACAGTATGCCTTTGATGGAGTACTCACTGGATCTGGTCTGGTGCTTATGCTGGTGGCTCTAACAGGAACACAGTGCTGCCAGACACTGCAAGGCAATAGGTAAACCAAAGTCAGACAGTCCAAATTGATTCAATATGAATGTGGTTGTATCCCATGTAGAGATGGAAGGACATACCTTGAATGAAGCGGGTGGCATCTTGGGAGGAACCTATGCTCGTCTCTTTCCCCCCAGGGATCCCCTCTAAGACGGGCCTGCCTTTATTTAGCTCCAAGGCCATGTCCTCTGCTGGGGTAAGGTCAGCCTTTGGTGACCCACCACCCGTGCCTTGTCTGTGGGTATTCTTTTTCACTGCTAAAACAGTACAGACAATGTGTGAGCAGGCACCTTCTGGGTACAATATATGCTTGTGCTTTGTTAAATATTAGTCAGGGACCATACCATTCTGCAGAATGTTCTTGTATTTGATTTTGACCTGCTGCCATGTCCGTTTTGGCCCGTTCATGTTTAATCTACACACACACACACACACACACACACACACACACACACACACAATGGAGTCACACTGCAAAAAATTACTTGGTATTTTTGTCTTGTTTTCAGTAAAAATATCAATATCAATATCACACTTTATACAGTGTGATGGAGTTACTTTACACAATTTCACTCATATCTGCAGTGCATTTCAATAAAACATTTAACCGTTTCATAATTACAGTACAACTGCATTTTTGGAGATGTGAATTAAATATTTGAATTGTAATTGTGATGTTTCAGCGGAGCGGTGAGTGTGTAATTGTGCACTACTTACGCATTCAGGCGGTCTGCAATACTTTGCCACGCTTTTTCTCTTTGCTTTATCACTGTGGCGGTGTTGCCTTTCTTCTTAATTATATCTTTTACCTCCTCGTATGCCTCCATGAGGATTTGTGCTTCCGACGGGGAAAAGTACGCGGCTCTAGTTGCCATGGTAAATCAGTTAATCTGTGATCTGTGGCGGGGTCTATTTGAGTGAGCCGTGAGCGCGCACC
This sequence comes from Oncorhynchus kisutch, assembly GCF_002021735.2. NCBI lineage: Eukaryota > Metazoa > Chordata > Actinopteri > Salmoniformes > Salmonidae > Oncorhynchus > Oncorhynchus kisutch. The sequence goes on along the minus strand of NC_034175.2, from coordinate 16,951,571 downwards.
TATCCAGGATTGGTTTCACCTGGTTAATGAATCCGTGTCTGCTCATCCTGGCTTGGTCTTTGTGCAACCAATTAAGCCTGGACGCACATGTTTTGGCTTCATTGAGCTCAGCTGAGTCATTTATCCCGGATGTCTTAATTCTACTTTTGTGCAACAGGCCCCAGGATAATGCCTCGTATCGCCATGACATGCTCAAGAAATACAATTCCAGTGGAGAGTGCACGCGCACCTGAGACACCACGCCCAGAATATGTCATTCAATGAGATAACATTCACACCTCATACTTGACCCTGGCTGTCCCGTCTTCATTTCGTGCTGAAGCGGATAGTTTCTCATCCATCTACACCCACTGTCACGAAGCACTCTACGGGAATCCCCTTAGTTTCACTTCCATTTTAGCTTACTATATAAAATTATTCACTTCTTTTCTGGATCATCATCTTCATTGCTGTAGTTCTACAAATATGTTTTTTCAACTCGTCTGCATTCTAGGTATGTTGTAATTTCTATTAAACAATGACTTTGATATCAGTCTAACTGCAGACTCACCCGAAATGATGATTTACCTTGTGTTTGTCTATAGCTGCCTACTTGCAAGGTGGGCTTACACAGGATAAGCCTACACAAGAGGTGAAGTCAGTTTGTGGAGAGGACTCAATTCTAAAATGTAAAGCAATACGTAAGCCTGGTGTCCAGTACCGGGCGGTGAGGTGGTACAAGGTAAGCTTTCTATTATTATAATAGCACAAATGTGGTGTTTTGAACCATGCAATATATGTTTAAAAAAATATACAGCACTGGTCCTAGACCAGCAACTTGTCTCAGAGAATTTTGTATTATTCTGTACGTAAATCCATGAAACTCCATTTAGTGTGATATGTTTGTTTGTTATGGTTACATAAGACAGATGGTTACTAAAGGCTAAAACTAAAGGAGGGGGGTTGGTCGGAGTGGATAGGTGGGCATACAATGTAAATATTTAGCAAATCAAAGGTTGCGAGTTTGAATCTCATCAGGGACAACTTCAGCATTTTAGCAACTTTTTAACTACTTAGCATGTTAGCTAACCCTTCCTCTAACCTTAACCATTTTAGCTAACCCTTCCTCTAACCTTAACCATTTTAGCTAACCCTTCACCTATAACCTTAATATTTGTAGCTAACCTTTCCCCTAACCCTAACTCCTAAACTTAACCCTAACCTTAACCCCTGAGCCCTAGCCTAGTTAACATTAGCTATAGTAGCTAGAATTCGTAACATATCATACTTTTTGCAAATTCATAATATATTTTAAGTCTAGCAAATTCGTAACATATTATAGGAATTGTAATTTGTAACATATCATACAAAATGGGTAATGGACATCCACAAATTATTACATACCATACAAAATGTAACATATGATACATATCATACAGATTTACGTAAAGAATAATATGACATTCTCTAAGGTTAAGCAGGTTAAGACCAGCTGTTAGGGGCATAAAGTAACCTCACACCCTCTTCTTGCAGCTGGGTGAGAAGCCCTATAATAAGGAGTCTGGTCTATTGATGAAGAGGCTATCACCTAACAGCACCACCCTACGGTTCGCAGGTTTGGAGCGTGAAGTGGAACTTTTGGCTGACGATTCTTTCGATATCTTCCTGCCCAATGTAACGGCTGTTGATAGTGGGAGGTACAAGTGTCTCCTGGCAGCACCTGTAGGAGAGCAGAACCAGGAGGGGCACGTTCACCTCAGAGTGACAGGTGAGTGGGTTCTACTCTCAATGTGTGCTTGTTTTGGTATGTAAGCAAACTGTATACTGCATGTGGTTGTTTCTAAATTGGAGCCAGAGAAAGTTAATCTTTTAAAACATTTCCAGTGAGGCTCAAGGATTTGTGGATACTTGTTTTGCAGGTTGCCTTGAGTCCACATACCAATCAGAAGAAATTGATACCATTCTAGTTCTTTCCATTGTGGGGATTGTGGCGGCATTGCTGATATTCACCATCAGCTATGTGAGTTACTACACTGTCAGCTGTTCCTCTGAGTTATTTGTTTTTTTTAAACAGATGAAAGAAACTAACATTTTATGGTGATGGTTTCCATGTATTTCATTTTCCTTATTTACTTAATAATGCTAATCTTTACCATAGGTCATCCTAAGGAATATGTTATTGCAAAGGAGTAAGAAGTATCCACAAGAACCACTTCTAGATGCACCCCTTGAGAAGAAAGATTTAATGTTGATTTACACTCTGGGGCCAAACTGGTCATTACAGGGTTCCATAAAGCATGTCTTTGTGTGAGACCCTGTTCTGCTAGTTTGGGCTCATTGTATACTTGAATGTGAAGAGGAAACACAGAGAAAGACTAGAGCCCATTTGAAGCTGAGCAAGGAGCCTAAGAGTCATGTCTACTTTCCAGAGAGTTCATGTCTAGAGCAGAGGGAGGCAGACAAACCTCTGGACGATCCTGTAGAACTAATTGTGTAGGCATGACTGCAGCATTCAAGAGCCTGTGATGCGCAAGGAGCAGGGCCTGGTGAAAGGACCCCACGATCTAAGCCCCAAGATCAAACCCCAACAAGGAGCTTCAGGAAAGGGAGAATAAATAATTAATGATAAGGCGTGTGGGGTTCTGAGAATATGAAATATACTTATTCATGTCACTGAGGGAGCAAGGGTAATGTATAACGTTTACATTATATCAGGGATCCTATGGTTATCTGTAGGAGGAAGGTATATAGTGTGTGCAATTAAGCTTGGAATGTGCTGAGTGCAGGGAAGCGATCACATATGGCAGGCATTGATAAGGGGAGAGAGCCATGGATTAGTGATGAAGGGGGTCGAGGTCAGGTCAGGTCAGGTCACGTTAAGGGACAAAGAAAAGTTTATGGCCATATTACTTAGTTTCCTGCCCAGCAGTAAAGATACAATCAGATGGGTAGGAGGAGACTCAGCCTAAGAGAAAGGGTTAAATATCAGTGCTTGTGTGAAAATCTTTTTGTCTAATGCAGCTGTATTGATCCTCTGGGAAGAATAAACTTGGTAAAGCTTTCATAGTGTCATTGAGTTTTTACTCTGAAAATTAGAACCTAATAGGGGTCATTCTGCAGGGTCTTTCCATGGCGATGTTGGGGTTAATTCCATTTACATTTCAGTCAACCCAGTCAATTGAAGTTTCAGTAATTGGAAGTTGAAATTGATTTTGAACTGGAAGATTATCAATGTGTACTGCATTGAATTTCATGCCTAATTAAAATCCTTTATTGACAAGTATTGAAATGGTATTGATCTGAGCACTGTTCAATGGGACTCATCCGTGTTGGAAGGATTTGGTGGGACATGCTGGACTCTGCACAGAGAGATGAAATCAACCAAGACTGCATTCCATCTGAGCCAAGCAAAGCTCTCAATTAACTCTAATTTTCAGGAATTATCGATAACTTTTAGTTATTTTGTGAGGTCAAAACAGTATATACTTTTTTTATGCAGAACCAAAAAAAAAAAATGTTATCCAAGCAATACAAAAGTGGTCTTTGGTGAATATTGGCAAAAAGTAACTCACAGAAAATAATCTTTGTAAAAATCTCTATCCGGTTTTTGAATATGATCAGCAATTCTGTGTATACGTTGAACATAAAGAAGACATGTAAATAATTGTAATGTACTGTATCTGACGTACATGTGCTATGTGTTCTTAGATAAATGTTATTTAACTTTTTCTTAAGACGAATCTTCACTTTTTTAGTCACCACAGTAGTGATGTTTCTCTTAGAAAAGTTGATTGTTACTCAGAATATTTCATGTTATTAAGATAAATTATTTACCTTACCATTTTACAGAGGCTTACAAACTAGATACATAACAATTTTTCTGCATAGTATACTGTTTGAGGTGCTAAATGGCTGGCAACACATCTATACCTATTTCATACAACACATTCTGTCATATTTTATACTAGTTATATACTGGTCCTTGACACGAGTCATTTCCATCACTTGTAATGTGCACATTTTAAAAGGGATGATCCCAATTATCCTCAAGGGCTGACACAGTGATAGCTGAAATATGATATTTTTGGATAGCTGTTTTAATTGTTAAATCCATAAATACCTCTTCACTAATCTTTTGAGTGACAACAGTTCTGTGAAGTCTCTGTCATTGTCATCGACAATCACATTACCCCAAACACATTATAAGATAACAACATCACACAGCATAAAATGGAAGCTAGGTTACATGTGATCTAAACAACATTGAAAATGAAAATCTTTTAGAAAAATGACATTTCATGTATCTTAAAAAAACGTAACTATAGAATAAATCAATATTTGTTTTTTATTGCATCACCATATCACAGGACAGATTTGATATAAGGAGTGCATGGATTCGGGTCATATACAATAACAGTGACCTTTTTTCACATCAACTGTGTGATCATTGCACTCAACACATTATTGCACAATAATAATAAGTGTAACAGAATTAAAGAGTGCAAATGCAAAGCATCTGACCTAAAAAACGTGCTTATTTGCGGCTCATGAAATACTAGTGTGTATCAAATGACATCTGTCAGCTAATTTAAAAAAAAAAAAAAAACTGATATTTGGTAAGTCTCCATGAAATGTACAAAGTGATACAGTGAGGGAAATTAAAATGCAAATCAATTTATAAAATTTTTGACGTGTTTTTCTGGATTTTGTTGTTATTCTGTCTCTCACTGTTCAAATAAACCTACCATTAAAATTATAGACTGATCATTTCTTTGTCAGTGGGCAAACGTACAAAATCAGCAGGGGATCAAATACTTTTTTCCCTCACTGTATCAACCTATTCAGTCAGTCACTTGTCTCTAAGCTTATTGTCTGATAGGGATAAGTGTAGCTTGTAACTTCAAAAAGAAATGTATTTCTGTACCAATAATAAATTGCAGAGTAGATAGTGGACAGTATAAAAATATGTTAAATGTTTTTTTAATCCTTACTAATTTTGACACAGGTTAAGTGAGTATCTTCCTTATAACACAACAGCATTAGGATTTCAGACCAGTAACTCTCCAATTACCAGTTAATTTAATCACTTCCAAGTCCAAGATGAACCAATTAATCTTGAGAGCTTTCTGTTACTGCTCGGCATCTCTAACATCTATAGTGCCTTCTGAAAGTATTCCTACCCCTTCATTTATTCCAAATGTTGTTGTGTTACAGCCTGAATTCAGAATGGATTAAATAAAAACATTTATCTCACCCATTTACACACAATACCCCACAATCACAAAATGAAAACATGTTTTTAGTATAAATAAAAAATTATAATACAGAAATCTCAAATTTACATAAGTATTCACACCCCTGAGTCAATAGATGTTAGAATCACCTTTGGCAGTGGTGAGTCTGTCTGGGTAAGTCTCTTAAGAGCTGTGCACACCTGGATTGTACAATATTTGCACATTATTATTTTTTAATTCTTCAAGCCCTGTCAAATTGGTTGTTGATCATTGCTAGACAGCCATTTTCAAGTCTTGCCATAGATTTTCAAGTCGATTTAAGTCACAACTGTAACTAGGCCACTCAGGAACATTCAATGTCGTCTTGGTAAGCAACTCCAGTGTATATTTGGCCTTGTGTTTTAGGTTATTGTTCTGCTGAAAGATGAATTTGTCTTCCAGTATCTGTTGGAAAGCAGACTGAGACAGGTTTTCCTCTAGGATATTGCCTGTGCTTACCTCTATTCCGTTTATTTTTATCCTAAAAAACTCCTTAGCCCTTGCTGATGACAATCATACCCAAAACATGATGCAGCCACCACCATGCTTAAAAATATGAAGAGTGGTAATCAGTGATGTGTTGTGTTGGATTTGCAGCTAACATAATGCTTTGTATTCAGGACATCTAATGCTTTCACATTAGACAATCTGACATTAGATCTATTATGGAACATTGTTGTAGAATTCAGACTGCTGTCACATAGGCCACATTTAGCCAGAAGCATACCACCCTGCATACCACTGCTAAATTACCTCTGACGATAAGCAGAGTTGGTCCCTGGATGCTGCTGAACAGGTTTTGGAAGGTCAATGCCCCAGGGCAGTGATTGGGGATATTGCCATGTGTAGGGTGCAGTCTTTGGGATAGTTAAATGGGTGTCCAGACTCTCTGTGGTCACTAAATATCCCATGGTACTTATTGTGTCCTGGCTAAATTCCCAATCTGCCCCCCCCCCCCCCACACACACACACAAATGTAAATATTCCCAGGTTGTTACTGTAAATGAGAATGTATCCTCAGTCAATTTACCCTGTAAAAAAAAAAGAGGGATAAGTGGTTTTCAACCAGGGGACGTAGGAACCCCAGGGGAGAGGGACCCAGAGCTTTTAGGAGCCCTTGAAAATATAAGGAGGAAACTAAGAAATAGAAAATCACAAACTAAAGTTTGACATGCATTAAAATATGAAAAACAATGTTCAATTTTATATAGTGAGTGTCAACAATTAATATCAATCAGACAGTTTACTCTTAAAAATTGTATCTCTAATGTAGGTGGACCCCAGACAAAAAAAAAAAATGTAGTAAGTAAGCCTTGGCCAACTAAGCAGAGCCCTAATGCCCATGGGGGACCCCAGATTTTCTTTCTGTTTTAAGGGGCCTCCGAAAAGAAAAGATTGAGATGCCCTGGCCCTTTGGGAAAAGATCAGGCAATGATTTGACTTTTTATTCAAATACCTGTGCTGTGAGGGAGAACTGACTATACCGAGATAAAATGTAAATGAACATTTTGGTGGACCTTTAAAAGAATACCAGTGACTCGACTCCTGCCAGGGGCAGACCCTGCTGGGGGAATTCTAGATCTTGGTCCAGTGCGTGGAGAGCACAGCCGACCCTGGTCCAGAGCAAGGGGAATTCCTCGGCTGACACCTTTTAAATATGGCGAAGATGTAAATTATTACATTTTCTTATAAACACAGACCTATAGGATTTTTTTATATGCAGTCACACATAGACAACATACCCTCGTCGCGATTGCGCACGGGGAAATATGAGGAGTATCTGATTGGTGCGCGAGACTGTAGCAGCCTAGTGGTTTCGATACATTTTTCTTATCAAAATAAGGTCCATGTTAAAGTTATAGTCTGAAATATATTACATAGAGACCATAACTATGTCTCATTTCAATTGCGTTTTACGTTGCCTTTCCTACTTACCAAAAACGTTTCATCAAAGGCAAGAGCTCCATGTTTGATGCTTGACGAATTAATCAATAAATGCGGGGCGTGGAAATAGGACAGTCAACAGATTTACTGCAGTCAAAGATTATAGATTTTCTGACAAAACACATGTCTCTCCGCTCTAACAATGGTAGTTGGCTCCCGCCTCTATTTTATTTGGATTGGTGGACACGTCTCATTATTGTATCAATATTTTTGAATATTCGATGAGGGTTGTATTGAATGGAGAGAGATGCTACGCTACTAGCCTCAGACATGAATATGCATATTCACCTCGAGACTCCGATATAAAGTATTTTTTCTCAAAGTTGCCGGGATGTCACGTGTCCTACTTATATTAGTACACTTGTAACAACTTAACCATTAAGAAAGTATTTATATTCGATCAAGCCATTTTGTCTACCACTAGGTAGGTTGACATTTCCTTTTAGGGCTAACAAGTCTTTATGTCCTCCCTTCCACCTTTGTTTTTAGACTGCTCTCTAACTGCAGTTACATTGCAACATTACTGCAGTTATACTGCTCTCTAACTGCAGTTACATTGCAACATTACTGCAGTTATACTGCTCTCTAACTGCAGTTACATTGCAACATTACTGCAGTTATACTGCTCTCTAACTGCAGTTACATTGCAACATTACTGCAGTAAAAAAAACGGTGTTATTTTGGACGCAGTATTTGGAGCATACTGCAGTTATACTGCTCTCTGACTGCAGTTACATTGCAACATTACTGCAGTAAAAAAAAGGTTATTTTGGAAGCAGCATAATGCAGTAATACTGCACTCTGACTGCAATCTTTTTCGTAAGGGCTGTCCAACAAGGTTCGTCTTGTCATTTGCCTTCTATTTTCCAGTTTGTGTGCACAGCAGGTATATGAAGGATGCTGAAGATGCAAGGTCAAAATGCGGTGATGATTCGGTTCTTTACCTGGGGTCAGGCACTGGTCAGTGAGGTGGTACAAGGTAAACTACTTTGTGTTACTCTTTTCCAGGGCCTGCTAATGCTGACTAAAGCCCTGGATCAGAGACCTCAGGGCCGGCCTCTCATTAGGCAGGATTAGACGGATTGACGAAGGCAACCATATCTGAGCTAAACTGACCAAGACGCACCTCCAACAACACATAAAACCTCACATAATTATGAGACACCATATTAAAATAGAGACACCAAACCATCTTTCACATTTTCAGGCTATCCTAACTTCCAATTCTTAACAACTTTAATCAACTATAACTATATACATTTGCATAAATTAGCACTAAATCACTCACCAACAGTAACTCTTGAACCATTAAGCTAGAGACACCAAACCAACTTTCACAGGTTCTGGCTATCCTAACTTCAAATTCTTAGAAACGTTTAATAACTATATAAATTAACATAAAACAACTCAGCAACAGTAACTATTGAACTGTTCAAGCTAGAGACACCAAACCAAACCAATCACTATATATATATATATATATTTATTTTTTTACAGCTACCTACTTTTTAAAATATAACCAGTCATTACCATTACTACTGCAGTCAGTACCACTACAATAACTTTTTTCAAAACCATAAATACTTTAAGCAAGTTAGCAAGCACACCACATTTTCTTCAGGAAATGTACTTTTCCAGTATTGTAGGCCGCCTTTGTCTGGCCACTTAATCATATCAATCTTCGTCCACTCTTTCCTCCATCTAAAGACAGCAGAACTCATAACTTTTATGTTCCCAGCCAATTTAACCTCAGGTTTGTCTCCTGCTGTCCTGGTGAGCAAAATGTGTCTTGAGTTAATTCATTTTAGCAATTGAACCATGGAACTTGATTTAACTACTATTTGACTATCTGCCTTTTGCTGTTTTTCTGGAGATCTTTGGCTGATCACACATAAGTGGCTCATACTAGTGATTTACAATCTGGTATGTCCTCAGTACTCATTGTAATCTTCATTATTGAAACTACAGCACTGGCCCCAGACCAGCTGTGAAGGGCATAAAGTAACCTCACATCCTCTTCTTGCAGCTGGGTGAGAAGCCCTATAATAAGGAGTCTGGTCTATTGATGAAGACGCTATCACCTAACAGCACCACCCAATGGTACGCAGGTTTGGAGCGTGAAGTGGAACTTTTGGCTGATCATTCTTTTGATATCTTCCTGCTCAATGTAACGGCTGTTGATAGTGGGAGGTACAAGTGTCTGTAGGAGAGCAGAACCAGGAGGGGCAGGTTCACCTCAGAGTGACTGCTGAGTTTGTTCTTATCTCATTGTGTGCTTGTTTTGGTATGTAAGCAAACTGTATACTGCATGTGGGTGTTTTAAATTTGACCCCCCAGAAAGTTCCTCTGTGCTGATATATACTCAGTGTATTAGTTTCCAGTGTATTATTACTTTTTCATTCGCAGGTTGCCTTGACAATAAGTCCACAGACCAATCAGAAGAAAGCAATACCATCCTAGTTCTTTCCATTGTGGGGCTTATGGCAGCATTGCCCACCATCAGCTATGTGAGTTGTCCACTGTCCTCTCATTCAATGGTGATAGGTTCAATGTATTTCACTTTCCGTTTTTTAAATATATTTTTTACAAAAAAATGATTATTTTTATCATAGGTAACCGTTACAAATATGTTAATACAAAGGATCAAGAAGAATCCATAAGAACAACTTCTAGATGCACCCTTTGAGAAGAAGGATTTAATGTTGATCTACACTCTGGGGCCAAACTGGTCTGGACAAGCTTCCTTAAAACATGATGTCTGTGTGTGAGATCCTGTTCAGCTAGTTTGGGCTCATTGTATACTTGAATGAGGAATGGCAGAGAAAGACTAGTGAACTTTTGAAGCTGAGCAAGGAGCCTAAATGTCATGTCTACTTTCTGGAGAGTTCACCTCTAGAGCAGAGGGAGGCAAACAACCCTCTGGCCGGTCCTGTAGAACCAATATGTGTAGGCATTCCAAAGAAATAAAACAGAAACTGTAGCCTACACCCTTTCTGATAAATTGAAAGTATCAGGGCCATTATGACAAACTTACACAGAATGAAAGTTAAAGTGAGAGCTTAGTCTGTAAAATAAAAGAGAAACCACGGCTCCCCATCCATTATAGAGTCATTAAGTTAGTAAGTGGTGGCTAAAATAAGAGAGGAATGACATATGAGAGGTATGAAGTATGACAAAAAAAAGAATAGGTTGTGTTTTGTAAGAATGCAGTGATAGCATTCTTTTGTAATTAAGGTATAGCCAGGCTGTAACGATGTGCGCTGAGAGTCGGGAAGCAAGTTCAGGGAGTGAGTGTTTTAATAAATAAACGCAACATAATACAAAATAAGAAACACGAACAACGCACAGACATTAGTACGAGAATATTGCAGACATGTAAACATGTATTGTTATATTAAGTTCAAAGTGTCCATACGAATTCGTAACTGATCCCTGGTGGTCTAGTGGTTAGGATTCGGCGCTCTCACCGCCGCGGCCCGGGTTCGATTCCCGGTCAGGGAACATACTGTTTTCCTTTGAACAGAAAAGTATTAACGGTTTGCACTAACATCTCTTTATAAAGTACATTTTATTTTAACAGGTAAGTTGACTGAGAACACGTTCTCATTTGCAGCAACGACCTGGGGAATAGTTACAGGGGAGAGGAGGGGGATTAATGAGCCAATTGTAAACTGGGGATTATTAGGTGACCGTGGTGGTTTGAGGGCCAGATTAGGAATTTAGCCAGGACACAGGGGTTAACACCCCTACAATAAGTGCCATGGGATCTTTAATGACCTCAGAGAGTCAGGATACCCATTTAACGTCCCATCCAAAAGACAACACCCTACACAGGGCAGTGTCACTATTGGGATATTTTTGTTAGACCAGAGGAAATAGTGCCTCCTACTGGCCCTCCAACAGCATCTGGTCTCCCTTCCAGGAACTGACCAGGACCAACCTTGCTTAGCTTCAGAAGCAAGCCAGCAGTGGTATGCAGGGTGGTATTACATCAGTGTTCTCTTTATAAAGTACATTTTATATCAGTGTAGGCTGCTGAAGGGAGGACAGCTCATAATCATGGCTGGCATGGAGCAAATGGAATGGCATCAAACTATGTGTTTGATGTATTTGATACCAATCCACTGATTCCGCTTCCAGACATTACCACGAGCCTATCCTCCCAAATAAAGGTGCCACCAACCTCCTGTGTTTTATGTTTAAGCGATTTTATTTTTATTTATTTCACCTTTATTTAACCAGGTAGGCAAGTTGAGAACAAGTTCTCATTTACAATTGCGACCTGGCCAAGATAAAGCAAAGCAGTTCGACACATACAACGACACAGAGTTACACATGGAGTAAAACAAACATACAGTCAATAATACAGTATAAACAAGTCTATATATGATGTGAGCAAATGAGATGAGATAAGGGAGGTAAAGGCAAAAAAAGGCCATGGTGGCAAAGTAAATACAATATAGCAAGTAAAACACTGGAATGGTAGATTTGCAATGGAAGAATGTGCAAAGTAGAAATAAAAATAATGGGGTGCAAAGGTACAAAATAAATAAATAAATTAAATACCGTAGGGAAAGAGGTAGTTGTTTGGGCTAAATTATAGGTGGGCTATGTACAGGTGCAGTAATCTGTGAGCTGCTCTGACAGTTGGTGCTTAAAGCTAGTGAGGGAGATAAGTGTTTCCAGTTTCAGAGATTTTTGTAGTTCGTTCCAGTCATTGGCAGCAGAGAACTGGAAGGAGAGGCGGCCAAAGAAAGAATTGGTTTTGGGGGTGATTAGAGAGATATACCTGCTGGAGCGTGTGCTACAGGTGGGGAATGCTATGGTGACCAGCGAGCTGAGATAAGGGGGGACTTTACCTAGCAGGGTCTTGTAGATGACATGGAGCCAGTGGGTTTGGCGACGAGTATGAAGCGAGGGCCAGCCAACGAGAGCGTACAGGTCGCAATGGTGGGTAGTATATGGGGCTTTGGTGACAAAACGGATTGCACTGTGATAGACTGCATCCAATTAGTTGAGTAGGGTATTGGAGGCTATTTTGTAAATGACATCGCCAAAGTCGAGGATTGGTAGGATGGTCAGTTTTACAAGGGTATGTTTGGCAGCATGAGTGAAGGATGCTTTGTTGCGAAATAGGAAGCCAATTCTAGATTTAACTTTGGATTGGAGAATGGTGTCGTCTACGTAGAGGTGGATCAGAGACTCACCAGCAGCAAGAGCGACCTCATTGATGTATACAGAGAAGAGAGTCGGTCCAAGAATTGAACCCTGTGGCACCCCCATAGAGACTGCCAGAGGTCCGGACAGCAGACCCTCCAATTTGACACACTGAACTCTATCAGAGAAGTAGTTGGTGAACCAGGCGAGGCAATTATTTGAGAAACCAAGGCTGTCGAGTCTGCCGATGAGGATGTGGTGATTGACAGAGTCGAAAGCCTTGGCCAGATCAATGAATACGGCTGCACAGTAATGTTTCTTATCGATGGCGGTTAAGATATCGTTTAGGACCTTGAGCGTGCCTGAGGTGCACCCATGACCAGCTCTGAAACCAGATTGCATAGCAGAGAAGGTATGGTGAGATTCGAAATGGTCGGTAATCTGTTTGTTGACTTGGCTTTCGAAGACCTTAGAAAGTCATGGTAGGATAGATATAGGTCTGTAGCAGTTTGGGTCAAGAGTGTGTCCCCCTTTGAAGAGGGGGATGACAGCAGCTGCTTTCCAATCTTTGGGAATCTCAGACGACACGAAAGAGGTTGAACAGGCTAGTAATAGGGGTGGCAACAATTTCGGCAGATAATTTTAGAAAGAAAGGGTCCAGATTGTCTAGCCCGGCTGATTTGTAGGTGTCCAGATTTTGCAGCTCTTTCAGAACATCAGCTGAACGGATTTGGGAGAAGGAGAAATGGGGAAGGCTTGGGCGAGTTGCTGTGGGGGGGTGCAGTGCTGTTGACCGGGGTAGGAGTAGCCAGGTGGAAAGCAATAAGGCACGAGGTGTGGTATATGGCCAATATACCATGGCTAAGGGCTGTTCTTAATCACTACGCAAAGTGGAGTGCATGGATACAGCATTTAGCCGTGGTATATTGGCAATATACCACAAATCCCCAAGGTGCCTTATTGCTATTATAATTTTATTTATGTTTGAACCTTTATTTAACTAGGCAAGTCAGTTAAGAACAAATTCGTATTTACAATTACGGCCTACACCGGCTAAACTCGGCCAAACTCGGACGAAGCTCGGCCAATTGTTCGCCAGCCTATTCCTGCATAAACTGGTTACCAACGTAATTAGGGCAGTAAAAATACATGTTTTGTCATACCCGTGGAACACGTCACGAGTATGTCAGCCAATCAGCATTCAGGGCTCGAACCACCCAGTTTGCAATGCTTATTTTATCTGTTGAATTCATTTATTCACAAATGTTTGTACTTGGTCATTGATTAAGTAACATTTCTGAGAAGCGTCATTGCCACAGTCAATATGAAGAAACCAATTAATTAACTCACTACCCAACATGGTAATAATTGAAACATAGTTACTCGTACAAGTGAAATTAGGAGGTAGTTATCTAGGCCTTGTGGTTAAGGCGACAGACTAGAAATCTTCCGAGCAGGTCAAAATCCTGCGGACAACGGGTTGTTGTTGTGTGCTGTAGCCTGCTGAATCATAATACAAGTCCAAATGTCAGATATCTCTTTTTATAGACAAAATATGTTTGATATTAAAGATTTCTGTCCAAAAAAGTATTACATGTTGTCGTGGCCGAGTGGTTAAGGCGATGGACTAGAAATCCATTGGGATCTTCCCGCGCAGGTTCGAATCCTGCCGACAACGTGATATTTTTCTCCCGTGGTTGGTAATGCCCAGGCGTTTACATTGTATCATAGATAGCTAGTATCTGTTATTGTATCACAACACATAAATCGCTAGCTACACGGTATCAATCTTTACCTACTTGAAATGAGGTTACGCCTGTCAATCAAGCACTCCTGTTCATGACAGCAGCAGTACCTGAAGCTATGGCGGACGAATTGCTAGATGAGGTTGAAACATAGTTCTGTCGCAATGTTTCATTGACGCCACAACTTCAAGGGAATGTTTAACACAAACTGGGGGAGAAAAAAAACTGGTGCATAGTAAAATGCAAGTGTTAACAGGCTAACGTTAACTAGTACGGGGGAATGGACTAACGTTAGCAAACCAAGTTTTTGACCATGACTGACACAGTGGAAGCTTATGCAACGTAACTAACGGCGGTAGCTATGTAACGTTAGCTAATTAGTTGCAAACGCCAGCCTTCCTAAAAATGAATTGTTATTTCATCAAGCATGTTAACTAAATCACCTAGTTAGCTATGTAACGTTAGCTTGCTAAAACTGTTCCTCGCTTCACACCGTCAGCACCACTGACGATACACCCAGATACACCCGTCTTGAGGACATACTTGACGATGACTTCGATTCCCTTGAGCTAAACGTGAGGAAATAATCTTAGCTACATCGCCTTGCAATGTTGAATGCTGTTGGCTAAAACATAACAGCATCTACTGTCCAGTAGTAGATAAGCAACCCATAGTCGCTAATTAGCTGGATATCACAGTATTAGCGAGCTATAATTAGATAAATACAAGGCTATGTTTGATTGTATTTAGCCTGTTTCCAATGGGAAGGTTGCTATCATATTTGACCTTCTGACTCCAATGTATTAGCCAACGTTACATTGCAAAAGGGCTGCCCTCTAGGTAGTCTCATATTTGCTTAACTTTACACATTTGCAGACAGGACAGCTTCCTAAAACGGCAAAGACGAAGTCATTGCCACAGGCAACAAGAAAGTAAGTTTGTGCCAATAACTCAAATTTAAAGAACCTCACATATTCATTTGAGCATAGTTGGTTGGTAGTAGTCGTACATGTAGGTAGGTAGTAGACGTCCATGTAGGAAGTTGTCGTGGCCGAGTGGTTAAGGCGATAGACTAGAAATCTATTGGGATCTTCCCGCGCAGGTTCGAATCCTGCCGACAACGGTTTGTTTTGTGTTGCAGCCTGTTGAATCATAATATCTGGCTGTATCATCCTGTCAGTGGTGTACTGCAAAAATTCAGATGTGTTCATTATTATTGAAACTCAGTAAATGTTATCTAAGACATCTGTAAATCTCTGTTGCATGCTGTCAATGTTATTGTATGTTTTAAAGTTGTCATTATCTTAGGCAGACCAAAATGGTAATTCACAGGAAGCCATAAAGTCTAGTATAATGAGCCTTTGGTAAAGCATGTGTTTGATCAACGCTCTCTTTCGATCCGAATCTGTTCTTATGTGAAATATTTTACAGTCTTATGTCCAACAATAAAATTACAATATATATATATATTTTTTTTCTTTCTCAGAAAAGGTGGGGGGGGGGCAAATAAAATCACTCTCAGGCCACCAGTTGGGGAACCCTGTTGTAATGTTAAGTGTGTGTAAGCATGGATCACATTTTAATATGACTCATTGTTTAACCTGTGCTGACAGGTCGTGTGACCAGCTGAAATGTATCTCCTGTGACTTTCGGGTGGCCATGTTTGACGATCATGAATGGGACCCCTCTTGTGATTACCTATTCTTCACTGAGCCTCCTCTCATTGGGCCGGATGTGTCTTTATGGGTTAACAAACTCTTTGCGGAATTTAAATATTGTTATTATCTTGAAACAAGTTTGAAGTTGTTACAGAAAACCACAAATCCCAAATGTATCAGATTTGAACAGAAGAGGGCAGTGTAAACCTTTTATTCTGGGACTTCGTGAAAATAAACTGGAATAATCTTCATTTGATTCTTAATGTAAAATACCTTTTAAGTGAGGATTATGACTTTAACCTTGATTGACATCCACCCTTTCAGAGAAACGGGTAACTTTTTGCCAAAGTGAGAATGACTACACAGTGGTTTAATTTAAAACTTGTTTTAACCGTGCTCTGAGATCAGTGCATGGCAGATTTCATAGGACAACTGGTACTAGTGGATGGAGACAGTCAAACAACACAACAATGCCACCTTGGGTGCCTCTCTGGTTCAATATTGTGTTGTTTCACTGACAGAGAGCTTGCCCATGATAACAAAGACGGACACTTAAGCTTAGTTAATGCAGTGAAGTGGAAGACGTTATAACAGTAGCGCTGTAAGTAAGCAGGCGTGGGTATTTAACTTAACACCAAGACAGGAATTAAATTATTCCAGGCTACACTAATTTGATACTATTGGTGAGAGTCGACTTGAAATGCACACTAAGACAATAGACAGAAGGGCTGTGCTCAAATGGGAGAAAAACATTTTAAAATAGAAAAAGAGCATGTGCAGTGGCTGATGTTCCAGGCTTGTGCGTTTTGCTGTCGGTGTTCTGGTGGACACTTGGTGGTTCCAGGCTTGTGGGTTTTGCTGTCGGTGTTCTGGTGGACACTTGGTGGTTCCAGGCTTGTGGGTTTTGCTGTCGGTGTTCTGGTGGACACTTTGTGGTTCCAGGCTTGTGGGTTTTGCTGTCGGTGTTCTGGTGGACACTTGGTGGTTTCAGGCTTGTGGGTTTTGCTGTCGGTGTTCTGGTGGACACTTGGTGGTTCCAGGCTTGTGGGTTTTGCTGTCGGTGTTCTGGTGGACACTTGGTGGTTTCAGGCTTGTGGGTTTTGCTGTCGGTGTTCTGGTGGACACTTGGTGGTTTCAGGGTTTGTGCTGGAGTATAGAGGTTTTACTAAGTTGCTGAGAGACTAGGGCTCCTCTACAAGACATGGGGATTCATGTCCATTGTGTCTTGTCTAATTTGTCTTTCCACCCAAATGTATTTACTTCAGCTGTAAATTGCAGGTTAACTCTGGAATATTTGTGATGTTTCCAATCATTCAACAATCTTTCAAGGGTCCTTGGAGGCTGGTTTTGTTCCATGCACATGACCAATTTGGGTCAAGTACTTTGTGAATTTAGTACTACTTATCCTATCTCTACATACCAGTATTATACTGTGAGATAAATTAATCTATTCATCTAGCTCATTGCTTAGCTAACCAGCCTTGTCTCTTTTTATCTCTGCAGGAGCAACATGTGAGACTGTCAGAAGCTGCGGGCCAAGCTGAGGAGAAGAAAGGGGGCGCGGGCATACGCCTGCCAGTGTAGCTGGCACTCTGCTCGAGACCTCACCGACCTGAGAGAACAGCACCAGCTCAAGTGGGTCTGTGGGAAGCATGACGTGTGACAGCCTTCTTTCTATCACACACACACACACACACATCACTTTGCAGTTACTTGAAAACCAATGTCCGCTTGTTATAGACATCCCAACACATATTTCTCTGCCTTGAGCATGATATAGGTCTTTCTCTGCATTACATTTAGTGTGTTCTGGGATTAAATGAACATGGTAGGTCTTCTGCTATCTTTAGAGATGTGATTTTAGCTAGCTCAGTTTTAAGAGCAGGTATATGTCAGACCATATTTGTGTGAAAACGGTACTTAGGAAAGATGAGGCTAAATATATATATATAATGTGTGTGTGTAGTATTTCAGTATGTTACATGCTTTTCTGTAGCCTTTCCTTCTCTGTCTTAGTTTCTAATTCCCTTGTCCTTTTGTTTATTTCCTCTTCTGTCCCTTTGAGTCAAATGTGTTCTCTGTTCAGGGATTCCTGATCTTACCATTCATGTATTGTGTATAATATGAAGTTGAGGTTAGTGTGGAGTTAAATGATGCAAGCTTTTCCTGTTGCATCTGTGCTAGACATTTAGACATAAAATATTAAACATAAAAGCATTACTTCACTCTGACCGCCAAGTAGTTGATACTTTATAAATGAATCATAATCAAATTAAGTAGTCTGTGGATAGTTTATTAAATATGTACTAATTTATTCATCATCAGGGAACCATAAAAAAAGCTTAACTCCCAAAGACATTCATGGGATTTGTTGTGATAGCCCAGTCAGAAGTAGGTATTTTGGATAGTAAAAAATGTGCTCATATTATGTACAAAACATCTGCATATGCGTGTATAGACTAGGCTATTCACATTTAGTCATAGTTGAATATATGTTGTGTGCACTTTTTTTTTTTTTTTAGCTTTTTCTCCTTGATAATATTAACACAATTGAATTTCAAGTTTTAAAAGTTTGATGTGCATTGACTGTGCTTTGTGTGGCTCAGATCACTGTATTAAATCAATATCAGTGACAGTGTAGTTTGTTGACAATGCTGGTCATTCTGTGCAGTGGAGAAGCGAATGGGGTTAAGACCGTTGGGCCAGTAACAGAAAGGTCGCTGGTTCGAATCCCCAAGCTAACGAGGTGAAAAAATATCTGTCTGTACCTTTGAGCAAGGCAATTACACTTAATTTCCCCTGTATGTCTTTCTGGATAATAGCATCTGCTAAAATGTAAATGACTCTGTTTTTATAGTTCTCACTTCACTGCTATGTTTGATGAAATGCTAGTAATTTGTTATGTCATCATAGTCACTGTCAGAAAGAGACTGGTCCGGGTCTTCTTTCACAGTAGCATCACCAATCCCCTCTTCATCTTGGACTTCTATGTTCTCATAAAGCTCCGAGGACGATGAGCTGCTTGAATCATCTGTATAAAAGACTTACATTACCATCTACATACATCCACAACAGGCTACATGTTTTCAGCAATTGCATCTACAATGCCTTCAGAAAGTATATATACCCCATTACTTTTTCCATATTTTGTTGTTACACAGCCTGTATTTAAAATAGATTAAATTGAGATTTTGTGTCACTGGCCTAAACACAATACCCCATAATGTCAAAGTGGAATTATGTTTGTAGACATTTTAACAAATTCATAAAAAATGAAAAGTGTTATGTATGGGACAAATCCAACACATCACTGAGTACCACTCTTCATATTTTCAAGTATGGTGGTGGATGCATCATGTTAAGGGTATGCTTGTCATCAGCAAGGAGTAGAGTTTTTTGGGGGGATAAAAAAAAACGGAATGGAGATAAGCACAGGCAAAATACTAGCGGAAACCTGGTTCAGTCTGTTTTTCAATAGACACAGGGAGACAAATTCACCTTTCAGCAGGACAATAAACTAAAACACAAGGCCAAATATACACTGGCATCGTAGTTACAGTCTTGACTTAAATCGGCTTGAAAATCTATGGACGGACTTGGAAATAGCTGTTTAGCAATGATAAACAACCAACTTGATAGAGCATGAAGCATGTCAAAAAGTATAATGTGCAAATATTGTAGAATCCAGGTGTGCAAAGATTTGAGAGATTTACCCAGAAAGACTCATATCGGTAATCACTGCCAAATGTGATTCTAACATGTATTAACACAGGGGTGTGAATACTTATTTAAATTAAAATATATTTTTCATTTTTTTAAATAGTGCAAACATTTCTGAAAACATGTTTTCACTTTGTCATTATGGGGTATTGTGTGTTTTTATTTATGTTATCCATTTTGAATTCAGGCTGTAACCAAGTGGAATAAGTCGAGGGGTATGAATACTTTATGAAAGCAATGTCCATTACAGACAGTACATGACTCTAGAATCTACTGCACAGTTGTGATCCATGTAGGGGAATACGGGTACCTGGTGCCGCCATTGAACATGACTTAATGTCAAGGACCAGGCTTAATCTTTGTCAAGGGAACCTACCCTTAATGATAATGCATCAATGTTTGAACATTTCAATCACCCCTTTGTATTAACGGCATAGCCACAGGAAATAGGGGTGCTGCGGGGTCCTACTAATTCAAAATGAAATAATAAATAAACAATTCTAATGAACAAAAAAGTACAATTAGAGAACAAAGCCTTAATTACTCCTGTATGAGCGGAGAAAAATACTAATCGTCAGTCGCTTAGTAGCCTGTTCTACTCCCAACCAAAAGCCTGTGACTTGTCAATGTGATTTTGTTTCACCTGAATCTCCATCTATATTTGGTTAATTCTCTGGCTGGGCAAATAAGTAGAGGTGGTAACTCATCTATCACTGATTAGAAACATTTAGCATGCAGTAATGTACCCCAAATCAAGCGTAGGCCTATTGTTATGCTAGGTCGTGTATAGGCAACTCCAAAAGCCAGCAGTGGTTGTGAAATATGAACAGGAGACTCATGCTTTTGAAAGTATAGATTGCTATTATTTTCTATGGGTATCATGATGAAGACACTCTCAATGTAAGACCCTACGGCTGCTCCCTATCAAAGCAGAGGGAGGGTAGAAAAGGGAAAAGCATGGGTTTGCCTTGGGCTCGGTTTCAAAATCACTTTGATTTATATGACAGCAGTCCCACACGTTGCCGTGACGCAAATTGTGTGGGAAAAATATTCTGGATTTTATTCTGTTATATTTAATTATATTCTCAGCCTACTATGAAATGTGTTGACTGTGACCAGTGTAGCCTAAGTGTGTCTTGTCTGTTTAATGAACAAAATAACGTGGTTTTATATGCATGGCACAGCCATGTAGCCTATAGGCTGCACAGACCAGTAACATCATTAAACTCAAAATATGGCATTATTTTGTATTATTTTTAAAATAAATTGTATCGGTCCTATAATGTTTCTTAGGACCTGCCAAAAAAACAAATGAATAGTAGATTTCTTTGTGATGGTGTATATTTATTAAAATAAATCCACCCACATCTACTCCCACTCCTAATCATGCCGGCTTGTGCACAGTAGATATAAAATGCTTATCCCGGCAAGAATGTGGTAAAAATGGGACCGTATGAATTGGGTTCTAAAAAACATTGGCAGATAAAACCATTTTACAGGCAACATGCAGTAAAGTCTGTCTATAAAGGGTATTAGTGTCCATAGTTTAATGGCAGATTAGTGAAAAACAGAGCCGGCCAATTTCCTCCATCTGAATGAGGACAGTCTCTCTTCCGCTCTCTGTTGGATTCAAGCATGCGCCTGCCAGAAGTACTACCCTTTCCATTATTCACTGTGATAGTAAATCTGACGAAAACTAAAGGAATTAAGTACAATTTAAATCCTCACAGATGTTTATGCCCCATACCCAATGGCTCCATCTGTCAGACTACCTTAGTTCTTTGAATTGAGTTTTGACACAACTTGAAATCACATTGGCTTATAAATTTAGAGAAACCTTTTGAATATGATTTGTTCTGTTTCTTTCAGGGATTACACCGGTGGTCGTCAAATTAATGTCAGGTTTTGAAACACAAGATGACACCAGCAAGGAGACTGAGAATTAGTCTCTGCAGGGAACATTACACGGTTCAATGGAAATTCTGTCCACCTTTGAAACACACATGCAGAGACTCATCAGAAATATCAGGTACCTTGATTTTGATTGCTCAGTAGGTGGCAGCTACTGTTCACAGGCTGTTGCTGATCCTGGTGTGTACTGGTTGATTGCACAGGGGAATGTGTATAGGTGTTCTCTGAGGAGAAAATGAGAAAATGTGCTCCCAGTGAAGTAATTACGAATCTACATATTTTCTCCCAAAAACTTTCAAGACAAAAGTGTAGTGCAAAAAGCCGTTGCTGTTGTGTCTACTCCATCCAGTGTTTAGACACAGCCAGATAAATGAGGTGTTTGTTGTTCTCGTGATATTGATTTGAACGGACCTGACTGTAGATGCTGTTCCACTGCCATCCCCACGTTGTAGTAGGATTCCCCTGATGATGTACTGCTACTCGATCCCAAGGATGGCTCTCTTCCACAGATCAAGTCTGTGAGGGCAGTTTCTCTCAAATCTGGACCTGGGTGGTTAGCATTCCACACAGTTACTCTGTTAACGTTGACTCATGAGAATGGATTTCATAGATGCACTGACTGACTCCACAAAAGCATTTTTGGACTACAATTATTTAATTTTGTTTATTTTTTGCAGCATTTGCCGTTGAGCATTTTAGACTGACCTGAGTCCAGCAGCTCCTTCTCCAGTGTCTCAATGTTCTCATAGCATTCCCCAGAAGACGTGCTGGATGACACCAGCGAATGACCTGGACATACAAATGGTTGTTAGTGCTAGTATGTTACAATAGGGCTCTTATTCAACTTTTCTGTCACCATGGCAATTTTTAGAAAATTATAACTTTTCTGATTCCTTGTTCTGCAAATGGTTATAGTAAAGTCCCAGATTTTAAGAGGACATTATGTCCTTTTAAGAGGATGAAGAAATCTGTTCTATATGGACACAATACGATCATGGTAAAAATCTGGTTCACCCAACCTGACAGTAACTTACGGCTTTGGGTGGCAGTGTTATTTCTCTCAATGCTATTGATTGTCTCAGTAACAATATTATATTTCTCAGGAGCGTCAGAGGTCTCTGCGGTCTGCGTGGTTTCCCATGGCTCTCTGCTTGTGCTCACTCCATTGTCAAGGACCCTGACTAATGAAAACATAAAAGACCATTTGGTTGGCACTGTGAGCAAGTCCTTGGACCACTTTCTCCCTTAATAGCCATGTGTCACTTCCCATATTTTTTATTTTAGAATTGCACTATTTATCCAAAACTATGAAGATGAACTGACCAAGTGCAGTAGCCATGGGAACAGAGGGTTGGTCATTGAAGTCAGAGTTTTCATAGTCAGAGTCACACGAGGCTTCGGTGTCATTCTGAGAGGGCTGTTTGGAAAGGTACTGTGGAGCTGCATGAAAGGCCACAGAGAAAATGACAAATGGGACACTTGAACTAATAAGACATTCCTTAAAATTGCAAGTAACTAATGGGCACAGAGAGGACAAGTGCACCAGTAGGAACTCACTGTAATCAGCTGTGTCCATGGTGACTGTGAGGAGGTTGACACTCTCCCCTCGGTCGGTGTGTTGAGACTGGATGGACAGCAAGCGGCCATCTTGTCTTTGGTGAACCAGAAGTGCTAGTAATGAAGGGAAAGTTTTGCCTTTGAAATGTATCTTTACCGAAGCTAGGATAATAGGTTTGTTGGCCTTTGTTGTCTTTGATGTTGGACAAGAAAATAAGGACAACACATCTCAAAACCAATTAAATATTTGAATTGACCGCTGTCACATATGGCACATATTCATATATCATCCTTGTGAAATAATAAATGCTGCTTTTTTAAATGTAAAGTTGGTGTGAAAACAACACTGGTGGTGGATTCTCTTAATGAGCAATCAACCAACCCAGTGATATGCATACTGTTACAGTTTGGTGATTTCCTTTGTGTACTGTATTGAATCACATTGCATTGTGTTTTTGTATTATCATAATTGGCAAACCATTGAGAAGAATATGTAATACCCTTCTGACAAAGCAGTTTCTCAGTCTTAATTACTACTCATTGATGATAGCATGTTTGTTGTTGTTGGTGTGAACAAATGGGGAGAGTGACAGTTGAGTCTGAGGCAAGAAAAGAGAAAGAAAAAAACTCACCAGCTCTCCTCCTGTAAGACAGGAAGAGTGAGGCATTGGAGAGGAGTGTGAGGAGGAGGGCTATAGACAATGCGATGCAGCCCCAGACAGCAGCTGCGGGAGGAGAGGACCAGCTCTCTGCACTGGTGACTAGTAGAACTGAGCCTGCTGGAAACAAGAACCTATCATAGTGCAGCGTACAGACTAGATAACAAATTATTCTTGACATGTTCTAATGAGCAGAGCAGACACTCTTGGTGTATTATTACACAGATGGAGGGTCATGTGTGTCAGCATCTATTGAAGGTACCTGTGGTTGAAGTCTGGGTGTACTGTTCTGCCGTCTCGTTGCCTGGTTGAGATGGAATTCCTGTCAGGGAAATGGAAAAGTCCTAGAGGTGTTAGAGAACTAGAATGTATAACAGATGCATGGCTCACTTCTCCTGAGTGCTCAAGGCACTCTTGTTTGAAAGACAGGGAACATTTTTGCTTAAAAAAAACATTTGCTCAAAAATGGTAAATCCAAGAGGAGTTGTGTTTGTCCATTTGTGTATCTAATGATCTATTGAACCAATATCTGACTCTTATTCAAAAGTTAGACATTTCAGTCAGTCATTTGGCATTACTGCCAGGAATGTTTGCATTTTTCTCTTTAAAAAATGTACTTTGAAATGTGTAGGACTCACATATTGATGGATGTAGCCTTTTGAGTAGGCCTACATAATTAACTATCACTTGAGGTGTTCGAAATGGATCAGAAACATGGTCAACAAGCCATGGCCTTGACAGAACTGGAGTCTCAGACACTAAAATTCACACTATACATTTAGCAAAAATTGTTCATTTAGATGCAAGATTCAAAACCCATGGAAGTGCCGAACAACTGTTGTCATGTTGAGGTCAAGGATGTTTGGATGTTTTCTCACCAAGGAACTCTTGAACTTGGCTCCCAGGTTGAACATCTTCCATTGAGGGTCTTCCTCAGACAGAGCTGTTGCGACGTGGTATTGAGGTGGTATGTCTACTTTCTGAGTGACATGCATTACTTAGGCCTGTGTGTTTTTGTGCTGCCTGTGTGTTTTTGTGCTGCCTGTGTGTTTTTGTGCTGCCTGTGTGTTTTTGTGCTGCCTGTGTGTTTTTGTGCTGCCTGTGTGTTTGTGCTGCCTGTGTGTTTGTGCTGCCTGTGTGTGTTTGTGTGCTGCCTGTGTGTGTTTGTGTGCTGCCTGTGTGTGTTTGTGTGCTGCCTGTGTGTGTTTGTGCTGCCTGTGTGTGTTTGTGCTGCCTGTGTGTGTTTGTGCTGCCTGTGTGTGTTTGTGCTGCCTGTGTGTGTTTGTGCTGCCTGTGTGTGTTTGTGCTGCCTGTGTGTTTTTGTGCTGCCTGTGTGTTTTTGTGCTGCCTGTGTGTTTTTGTGCTGCCTGTGTGTTTTTGTGCTGCCTGTGTGTTTGTGCTGCCTGTGTGTGTTTGTGCTGCCTGTGTTTTTGTGCTGCCTGTGTGTTTCTTTTTTTTTTTCCCGTTAATGAAAATAACAATAATTCATATGCAAAGCAGCTGTCTCTTTTCTGCTTACGACCTCTCTCACATCACCTGATCTCTGCGTTACTGTAGGAGGATTTGAAGCTTGTTCGTCAGTATCAGTGCTGAGTGTGACTGAGACTCTGAGTCCATTCGGACACGCTGATAAGGTCACGAGTCAAATCATTCTTGATTCGCTGAAAATCGGCGCTAAGATGATGGGGACTTGGTTCGCCACCAAGACACCGGATGTTCAGTCATGGTAATGTGTTTTACATGTTATTACTGCACTATCCATATTCAGATCAATCTAAAGATAATATAAAAACACTATGACATGATTCTGAAAACAGTAACTGACAATGATAATATTATAGCTGCAGGCTTACCTGAACAAACCACTGCAGCGTCCTCTTTGTGTCCACAGTCGTTGACTGTCCCCATGGAGGGACACTCCCATAGGTTCCTCTCGCTCCCCCCACAGTTCACCTCATCTAAGAGAACCAGACCAACACCCGCTTCAAAGGACCCGTCCTCCCCACTCACATTTAGGGCAGAGCCACAGCCCAATTGAGCACAGACCACGCCCCCATCTCTCAGGTCCCAACTATCGTCACACACCGTTCCCCATTTTTCCTCTCTCCACAACTCCACCCGTCCCTCACAGTGGTGTGAGCCTCCAGCCAATCGCACGGCCTGGTGCCCTGAGGAATGAACAGATCAACCAATCAGTTCATAGATCATCAGATTACCTCGATAGAAGCTGGGCCTCGCTCAGGATCATTAAAAAGCAGCTTGAAAATGGAAGCGTGCTGAAGGGAGGAACTTGTTGCAAAGCGTCCACAAAACACTTGAGACAGCCCATACGATGGCTCTCCATGGCATGCAATTTGCAGGCGTTACTGCAACAATGTGTTTGGGGTTGCTTATTAACAGTGGTAGCTATAACTCTTGCTCAAGATAAATTGTGCCGATCCACTCATAAGCTTTGCAATGAGGGTCTTACCACAGGTTATCTCAGTCAGGTTAGAGCAGTCCGTGTATGAGAGCTCTGTACAGTTCTCCACCAGTAGGTCTCTGTAGACACACTGGCTCAGACACGTTGAGCTGGAGTAGTTTAAAGTAGCTGTGCCATTCTGTCGAAGCTCATACACTGCCCCGCAGCTCAGGTTGGTACATATGTCCTCCACCACTTTGGCCCACTCTGCAGACCCAAGGTCAAAGGTCACCGGCCTCCACAGCCCTCGATGGAGCACCTCGACAACCCCAGAGCAGTGCTGAGATAGCCTGGGGGGGTGAGATATGGCTGGAGGGATGGGGAGATGCAGAATCAACATGAGAGTGAAATACAGATGGCTGTTTATATTTCCCCATGTAGTGTAGTCACATGTACAGTACATGTTATACAGCATAGTACACACACACATACCCACACACATTGAATGCCCTAGCTGTTTGTTGGCCTATCGGTTGCTGTGCTCTTTGCAGACGTTCAGCAGAGCAGCCACATCCTGTGAGTCATGTCCTGTGGAAATGTCACTGGGTGGTGAATTCGGAGGGGGACACTGAAG
This sequence comes from Oncorhynchus kisutch, assembly GCF_002021735.2. NCBI lineage: Eukaryota > Metazoa > Chordata > Actinopteri > Salmoniformes > Salmonidae > Oncorhynchus > Oncorhynchus kisutch. The sequence continues at coordinate 16,924,933 of NC_034175.2, read as the reverse complement.
TCGACCAACCTGATTCTAGAAACACCACGGGACCAAATACTCAGTGGTTTCAAACCATGTGACACTGGAGCCTTTGGTTCAGCATATCACAATTCAGTCTTCACTTTTTTCCCGGTTTAAATGTGGAATTATATACTTAATTTAGGTTCAACAAATAGAGAATGAAAACCAGGTTAGTGTAGTATGATTATAACTGATTGATAGCATTTTCCTTAAAAATCTGATTCCACCGGACCATTTGATATCCTCTATGACACAAATGACAATTGATCATTCTTTTCTTCTTTTTGTTTTCTGTTTGTGTGTTAGAGAGAGCATATTTGTGTGTTAGAGAGAGCATGTTTGTGTGTTAGAGAGAGCATGTTTGTGTGTTAGAGAGAGCATGTTTGTGTGTTAGAGAGAGCATGTTTGTGTGTTAGAGAGAGCATGTTTGTGTGTTAGAGAGAGCATATTTGTGTGTTAGAGAGAGCATATTTGTGTGTTAGAGAGAGCATATTTGTGTATTAGAGAGAGCATATTTGTGTATTAGAGAGAGCATGTTTGTGTATTAGAGAGAGCATGTTTGTGTATTAGAGAGAGCATGTTTGTGTATTAGAGAGAGCATATTTGTGTATTAGAGAGAGCATGTTTGTGTGTTAGAGAGAGCATGTTTGTGTGTTAGAGCATATTTGTGTGTTAGAGAGAGCATATTTGTGTATTAGAGAGAGCATGTTTGTGTATTAGAGAGAGCATGTTTGTGTGTTAGAGAGAGCATGTTTGTGTTAGAGAGAGCATATTTGTGTGTTAGAGAGAGCATATTTGTGTGTTAGAGAGAGCATGTTTGTGTGTTAGAGAGATCATGTTTGTGTGTTAGAGAGAGCATGTTTGTGTGTTAGAGAGAGCATGTTTGTGTGTTAGAGAGAGCATGTTTGTGTGTTAGAGAGAGCATGTTTGTATGGGATGTTCCTCCCATTTTGCCCTAAAGGAGCCTTACGCATCATCATCATAACCCTCAGAACAATGAAAATATAGTCTCACTATGGCTTATTTGATGGTGACCTGTATCATTATAGTAAAACAAATGCCTTTGCCTCATATAATTTCGATCTCAGTATAATGACTTGTGAGCAATCAAGTTCTCTGCAGGATCGTTGCTTGAGGTTGTCTCCTCCCTCTAAGAAGCACACAGACACCTTATCCATTCATCCTTCTATTTTAGCACCTAGCAATTTGACTGGATGGGCACGAGGGATTGGAATTTGGGGTTTAGGAAGGAATGGGGGGTGGTTTTCAGAGAGTAAGATCGATGTAGATTGCAGTGGCCTCCGGAACCAAATGAAGCTTGATTGGAGGCTCGGGTTCTGAGGATCTTTTTAGCATAATACCAACCATTTAAATAAAACTGGAACTCACATAGATTGGATGTCTGCTGCTCATCAGTCTCTCTCGACCCAGAGAAGTTCCCCAGAACAGAGTAGTCTTTATTTAGAAAGCCTGAAAAGACAAACAACAAAGTAAACTAAGATAAATGAAAAATGATTGTAGTTATGCGTATTGTAGTTATGAGAGTATTCATGCAGCTGTCCAATCAGTTATTTCATCTTACCACGTGTTGTCAATGCTTTATGAAGCCCAGGACACGCAGTGGTAAATTACCAACAGGTTATTGAATCTGGCTCTAATCAGAATAATCTTTTCCATTTTGTAAACTGTCTGTTGATGGTATTTCAAGGTGGCTTACACAATAGTCCCATTAGAAGGATATAATATGGAGTCTGTAAATCACTATATTTACGTTGGATTTCATAACTGCTATTATCAACTGCCTCAGTTGGTTAATTTAGTTGTTAGATGGATATGCCATGAATAACATCTGTGGCTCAATGTTGAATTACAACCATTTTCACACTAGCAATGTTTGAGGAATCAATGCAGATAATGAATCATCTGTGAAGCAAAATAGTTTGTTCATGCTTTAACCCATGTCACAGCTCTCCTCCTCGGAAAGCAAATCATTTTGAACTGTCACTTTGTTTATGTATCTCTGTGACAAATTAGTGATTCATACAAAACGTTTACGTTTTAGCCAATCCTTGTTTACTATGGTTGGTTGATTTAAATTCCCTGTACTTTTATGTTGCGTCAAGTGGTCTTTGAATTTTAGCTAGCTGGTGTTCGATGAATCGTATTGGCTGTTGCAGTAAACTCCTTGCATTGGCAAGTAAAGTAATCCTCTGTAAGATTATGCAGCATTTAGCCTACAACTAGTTGGCATCACTCCGGTCAGACCTTTTTTGTATAAATATTGTATTGCTTGTTTGAACACACCAACACATGGCTGTCAAAAAGTAGAATAAAACGAAACAAACAAATTCATTTAAAAATATGGTGATGTTGAAGCATAATAAGAAAGCAAATGTGACTCCACTGCCAACTATTTTGATGTGCATATCTTTAGTATTAACAAACAACTCATACAAACAATTGTAAAATACATTTGATGCTGTGTTTGATGTACATAGAGTACAACCGTCATACTTTCCTTCAAAAGAGCCAATGAAGATAATATAATTGAATACAATCAAAGTAGAAATATTAGATGAAACGTTGTTACCTTGAGAGAGAACCAGAACTGACAGAAGTATTGTTGTCCTGAACAGTTCCATCTCACAGAAAACAGTTAGGCCGGGGTCCTTTGAGCTCCTCAACCGGAAACAACTTTGTTCTTTTAATATTAATTAACAATCAAACAAATAATGCACGTTACTGATCTTATCATGAGTCAAGCAGTGTGCTATATGTCAGAACTTGTGTACTCACTCTATTTGCACTGCTGCAACTTGTGGTTTCCATGAGCATCGTCTCTGACACAAAATCACATAGGCTTCTGTCTGTAGAGCACACTACAGACACAGACTGGCTGTGAGATACACCCACTGCCGTACACACAACTACAAGATATTTAATTGTTGGCTAACACCCTCGACAACTCATTTTAACCTCCCAACGACACTCAAAAAAGATTGAATAAACAAACTCAAATTCATATGCAATTTAAAAGAGGTTTACCCAAATTACAATTATCTCCTTATATTGATAAAGAGGAGCATGTAAAATGAATCGGAGCCAAATAACCCTGTTTTAGGATTCATGCCAACAAAACAAACAATACATCTACTTGAAAAGCCTTATATGCCAGAACATTTTTGAGAAAAGCTGTAGCCACTGGCAATACTAAAACGATATTATTACAGTCTAAATTAAACATCGATCGAAGCTAATACATTTTCATCAGTGGGCTGGAGAACAATTTTAGCACTTTGTTTGTGTGATTGTGAACAAAGACCAACTCCAGTACCATTCAGCTGGTAAATTATAGGCCCAGAGTAGGGGAAGGCATGGAAGGTCTGCCTGTCTGCCTCGACAGTCTGAGCAAATAAGAGTTGTGTAGAAGCTGTCCCCATACACAGTAATGGAATCTATTTAAGGCTATCTTATGATAGAACTTCACAAACATCTTGAACTTCAGTACGCAAAGACCACCATTATTACCAATAAAGACTACCTCTAACAAGTAAACACTTCCTTTTATGTGATGCAGCTGAACTTCACTTGAATGGACAAAGCCTTGGCTGTACCATAGCCTTGAATATAATGGAGTACCCATATACCAAAAGTCATCAAGATCATTTCATTTGAAATAAAAAGCATTTCTCCCGGCCTTGAAGACACCTCATAAACCTGAGGGCCAGGCAGGAAGTTATCGTGGAACCTTCCTCATCCACACAGACCGGGCCTATTCCAGTGAATCTAATTAGCACTATTGAAGCTGCCAGTACAGGCCTGGCTCTATGGTTGGAGCCTGGAGGCAGGTTTAGGGACGTCAATACACACTGCCTTTAGCCACCACAGCTCCCAAGAGTCAGCCTAGTCAACCTCCCTATCCATTTAACTCTTTAGAGAAAGTGAATCATGCTTCACACACCTTGACCCTGTTTCACCATGACACCCTTTAGAATTGGGTTTCTATTCAGTTGGCTTCCCATTTCATTTGATTCATCATATAGTGCCAGAAGACCTTGGGTTTCTTAATGCTCTCCATTGAGCATGAAAGTTTGTTGGAAAACATACACTACTCAATGAGAGGTGACTTCACTTTCATTTCCTGGGGATTGACTTAATACAATAACGGTCTCTTTCATACTGTATCAACCATAACAAATACAGTCAACATACAGATGTAGGATCTTAATTTGATCACCCTGTTGCAGGAGAACCTTCCTGCATTGCAGGAAATGTAAAAGTAGTAGTGTATTTGAGGTTTAAAAAGACGGTGAAGTTTTTAATTTCCACATTGAAATTTGAGACTTGATTTCCCCTAGGAAAAATGTATCAACCCCTATACATTTTTAAAATTAATTATAATTCTCATTTCTTGTTGCTGCAGGATTATTTTCAATGATGTCATTCACTTCTGTCATCTCCTCTCTCACCCCCACATCTCCTTACTTTGTATCTTTTGGGGCAGCTGTTATTCAGCTTAATACATGACTGACACATCTAATCCGCCGATGGCAAGGTATATAAAGGATTGTCAGGATGTGACAGATGGATGACTTGCCCAGAGTTGTTCTGGGAGCGGAGTAGACTTTTTAAGTCATATGTCAATCACGTCTCTCCTAAATGACAGCTCTGCAGACATGCCTGTGACATGATGGGAAAATATATAATCAACTGAGTATCCTAGTGACTGATACAACAACCATATAGCTTTTTTTTCCATTAGGTAAGCTGAGGACAATGAAAAACCTTAGTGTTTCATAATGTTAATTATTACTTGAGTTAAACCTATATCTTCAATTTGTATTACAGTACCTTTTATTGTTATCCCTGCAGAGTATCTCCAAACGATGCCATGAAGGTTAGTTCCCATGACTAAATGTCTCTTCCTTTTTATATGATATGATTCCTACCTACCTTTCCAGTCTGGTGACTTCATCGCCTCCCACTGCCCTCAGGGTCTTGCATAAATCAACGCAGGCTCCGTCATTAGCATAATGTGGTCACAATCAGACAATAGGCAATGGAGATTACCTGTCACAGAGTGGGGCTTGAGCTGTTCTCATCTTATTAAAATGATCACTGTTCCTCCCAATGACATTGGTATTATGGTCTCTTGGTCTCTTTCATTACAATTATTATTACTGTTCCTTTCATTCCTATTGATTAATGAAGGAAACAATGTTTCAGCTTCAGAGTGATAATTTAGACTTGAATTCATATGAATCCAAATGAACAAAACCCCAAAACAGGTTGAATATTGCATTCAACATAGTACAGCATTATGAAATGAAATGTTTTGACAAGTTCATTATTTATGTTCCAATTAGCCTCTTTCACCCCCATTTAATCGTACTTTTGGTGTCCCTTTGTAAACTTAGGAACCCTATTCAATCACATATTGTATTAATAAAAACAACTCTTGCACTGACAGAATTGTTTTGTTCCCAAAACTAAACAATGTCCTCAAGAAACTCAAATGCATAAAGGTTAGAACTCTTTGGTTGTCTACACTGTTGTGCTACAGGACAGCTACCTGCTAGGAAATCAATTAATAGTGTGTAGCTTTGATATCTACCTTCTCCAGTTGTTGATGGGAAAACAATTTCTGAGAAATGTATGCTTCACAAGTTCCGTAGCCCAGCAGGCAGATACACATAGATTCTATTCATATAAATCATCAACTCTCATCTGACAGAGCCGCATCTCGATTGAAATTAAATTGATCATTTTGGACACTGACAGAATACCAAACATGTTGGTTTGATAGTGCAGCTAATATGTTGCCAAGGAATACGAGAATGTGAACAAAGTAATTATCAACGAGATTCAGCTAAATTTAATACATGGAATAGAATCGAAAAAGAAATGAAAGCACTTGTTTACTCTCCTTTCAGAGAAACTCAGTAACCATCTCTTCCATTCATTCATGTCTTTCAGAGAAACTCAGTAACCATCTCTTCCATTCATTCATGTTTTTCAGAGAAACTCAGTAACCATCTCTTCCATTCATTCATGTCTTTCAGAGAAACTCAGTAACCATCTCTTCCATTCATTCATGTCTTTCAGAGAAACTCAGTAACCATCTCTTCCATTCATTCATGTCTTTCAGAGAAACTCAGTAACCATCTCTTCCATTCATTCATGTCTTTCAGAGAAACTCAGTAACCATCTCTTCCATTCATTCATGTCTTTCAGAGAAACTCAGTAACCATCTCTTCCATTCATTCATGTCTTTCAGAGAAACTCAGTAACCATCTCTTCCATTCATTCATGTCTTTCAGAGAAACTCAGTAACCATCTCTTCCATTCATTCATGTCTTTCAGAGAAACTCAGTAACCATCTCTTCCATTCATTCATGTCTTTCAGAGAAACTCAGTAACCATCTCTTCCATTCATTCATGTCTTTCAGAGAAACTCAGTAACCATCTCTTCCATTCATTCATGTCTTTCAGAGAAACTCAGTAACCATCTCTTCCATTCATTCATGTCTTTCAGAGAAACTCAGTAACCATCTCTTCCATTCATTCATGTCTTTCAGAGAAACTCAGTAACCATCTCTTCCATTCATTCATGTCTTTCAGAGAAACTCAGTAACCATCTCTTCCATTCATTCATGTCTTTCAGAGAAACTCAGTAACCATCTCTTCCATTCATTCATGTCTTTCAGAGAAACTCAGTAACCATCTCTTCCATTCATTCATGTCTTTCAGAGAAACTCAGTAACCATCTCTTCCATTCATTCATGTCTTTCAGAGAAACTCAGTAACCATCTCTTCCATTCATTCATGTCTTTCAGAGAAACTCAGTAACCATCTCTTCCATTCATTCATGTCTTTCAGAGAAACTCAGTAACCATCTCTTCCATTCATTCATGTTTTGATTTGTTTTGTAAGAATATTTCAAAGAGAACTTGTGATTTTTTCCCCAACTTGTCTTTGTCTCAATCTTTATATTTTGAAGTTTTACATAGATCATGTGCTTTATTCACAACTCAATCATGAATTGTACAGATGTATCTCACTTTTTGAACCAGCCCCAGTGGGGCTGTACTTATCAGAAAACAGTAGAGATTGGAGCCAATGTTATGCTTGAATAACCCCCAAAAAGTTTGAGACATTTCCAAGCTCTGTCTATGCTCTGAATAAGTCTAGATCATTTACCAGACTGAGGTCAAAATGTATTTTAAATTTTATCTTAATTCTTCCCTTTTTTGGACATATGCATAGTCTGTTTTGTGAGGACAGTTTTTTGCAAACTAGAAATCTGGGTTAAAGGATAGGAAGAAAGAGAACAAGGTAGATGGTCAAGATATTCTGGAGATGGTGTACAGCAGTTTGGAGAGCATCCTAATCATCAACATGACAGTCTGATACAGCAACTTCAATGTGAGGAGTAAAAACAAGCTGGCCACAATTGTCAGCCAGCAAAATCATCGGTCAGCCACAGGAACAGCTGGGCAACCTCTTCCATAAGGCAACTAAAAGGAAAGCGCTGACTGTTGTTATTTATTTAACCTTTATTTAACTAGGCAAGTCAGTTAAGAACAAATTCTTATTTTCAATGACGACCTAGGAACAGTGGGTTAACTGCCTGTTCAGGGGCAGAATGACAGATTTGTAACTTGTCAGCTCGGGGGTTTGAACTTGCAACCTTCCGGTTACTAGTCCAACTCTCTAACCACTAGGCTACGCTGCGACCAGTCCCACCCTCTACACACCCTCAGTTCAAGAGGCTTCCCTCTCACATTCTGATGTTATATTGTGCTATAGAGAGCAGATATAGTTGATTCATTTGTTTATTTAAAGTTTTATTAAGTTCTTGTTTTTCAATCAACCAACAAAACACATTCCACATTCACAGATGTGACAGGCTTTAAAAACACATTCCACATTCACAGATGTGACAGGCTTTAAAAACACATTCCACATTCACAGATGTGACAGGCTTTAAAAACACATTCCACATTCACAGATGTGACAGGCTTTAAAAACACATTCCACATTCACAGATGTGACAGGCTTTAAAAACACATTCCACATTCACAGATGTGACAGGCTTTAAAAACACATTCCACATTCACAGATGTGACAGATTTTTTTTATTTTTATAGAAAAATAAAAAAATAATATATATATATTTTTGGGGGATAATATATATATATATATATATAAAGCTTGCAGCAGCACTATCAAGGTTCTTATTAGCTATTTCCAGCCTTAGCTGAGACGACGAGCAAATAATTAGTTTTTAGATTTTACAGCACCTTACACAACATGTATCTGCTCATCACCCCATTCACTCTGTCCAATTTGAAATATAGTTGAGTAGTGGAGACCAGAGTCTATCAAACCTGGGCTGTCTCTTGCAGAGGTCATAAGTGAGATTTTCAAGAGGGAGAAAGTCAACAATCTGGTCAATCCACATTTTAAATGTAGCAGGGGTATTAGAGGCCCACAATAGAAGAATACATTTCTTAGCAAAGTATGTAATAGTCATAAGCAAATTTTCTCTGTCAGGATCAAGAACAAAGTCCTGCTGGGCATGAAGAAGATAGATACAGGGGTCATATAAAACGGTACATTAGTATTTTCTGTGCAGCATTATGTATAGATTGCCAGATTTTGGCACTCTCTACAGTTCCAAAATACATGCATATAGGTTCCACTTTCAGATGTACATATTTTACAGTTAGGAGAGATGTCCGTTTTCATTCTATGGAGTCTCAAAGGAGTGTAATAAAATTTGAACAAAAATTTGTAATTATTCTTTAATTTTTACATTAGTATAGGAGCAGTATACCCTGTTGCAAACCTCCGCCCATAACTCATCACTGAGAGTCAGACCAAGGTCCTTTTCCCAGATTATTTTCAAAGGAGTAAAGGAGGAGCCTCCTTTCTCAGAAAGGAGTCTATAGATATAAGATATTTTGCCTTTAATGGATTGTGCTGTGACAAGAAGGGTTTCAACTTCATTTCCTCATTTACTTGGAAGTAAATGAGGAAATTACATGTCTAATTTGAAGATATATATTTTTTAAATGGGATCTTGGCACATTGAATTCACTGCAGAGCTCTTGAAAGGATTTCAGCGTTGTGGTTTTCTGATGAAATAGGTCTGAAAAGGTCCTGATTCCGAGAGTATGCCAAAGATGAAAGTTGGCATCCTTCAGGACTTTTGGCAAGTCTGGGTTGCCTACTATGGGCGAGTGAGAACATATTTGGGAGGAAATGCCCAGGTATTTCTTACAGGCCCTCCATGCTAGTAGGGTGCTGTAAATCAAAGGTTTTGGCTATGTTGCCCACTTCACTAAAGTTATTAATGAATATAATTGAGCTTAGTGGCAATGAACCACAGGATTGGGCTTCTATCTGAATCCACGTTGACTCTTGTCTGTTTGTGATCCATGTTGCGAATTTGGGCAGACCAGGAGTACAATTGAAGGGAGGGAAGTGCAAGACCACCCTTAGATTCAGGTTTCGATAGAGTGGAGAACTTGATCCTAGGTTTTCTATTGCCCCACATAGATTTGGTGATGCTTTGGTTAGTTGTTTTGAAAAAGGAAACTGGGAGATAGCATGGGAGCATCTGAAATAAGTAGTTCAGTCTAGGGAGGATGTTCATACGGATGACATTAATTCTTCCTACTAAGCTAATTGGGAGGGAGATCTAGGTTTGGAGATCGTTCTTGATTCGATCCAGGAGTGGAAGATAGTTTTCCTTGAAAGGGCTATTCAGATCTGGTGTTATGAAGATCCCAAGGCATTGAAACCCCTGTGTCTTCCATTGGAACGGACAATTTATCTTATAATCTGAGAACTTGCCCTACTGAGCAATTTTGTCTAAAATGGGAGGGATTTCTCAGGGTTGGATATGTAGAGCAAGACATCATCTGCGTAAAGCGAAATCTTGTGCTGCAGGCCGCCTGCAGAAACACCCATAATACTTGGATTGCTCCTTATCAACTCTGCCAGCGGCTCCGCCCCCAACAAGTAGAGCAGGGGGGACAGCGAACACCCTTGTCTTGTGCCCCGTCACAAAGGGAATCTGTCAGAATTCAGTCCGTTAGTAGTCACCATGACATTTGGATGAGAGTATAGTGATTTGATCAATTTAATAAAGTTTGGGCCCATATTGAACTTTTCTAAGACTGAGGATAGAAAGCTCCACTCCCTCCTGTCGAACGCCTTCTCAGCATCCAGTGAAGCCAGCAGGACAGGGGTCTTCTGTGCATTTACTTGATCAATAATATAAAAAAGACTGTGAATGTTATCAGAAGAGTATCTGTCTCTAATAAATCCAGTTTGGTCCGCTTTTATAACTTTGGAAAGAAGATTGTTTAGTCTTTTGGCGAGCAATTTGGTAATTATTTTGTAGTCGAAATCCAACAAGCTTATGGGCTGGAAGGACGAGCAGGATAGAGGGTCCTTGTCTTTTTTGAGATACACTGTGATGCGAGCTGTGTGCATAGAGTCTGGGAGAACTATTTTTGCAAAAAATCATCCAGAATTGGCATGAAAATAGGGCTGAGCTGGGGCCAAAAAGCTTTGTAGAACTCTCTGGGGAATCCATCTGGGCCTGGGGACTTATCAGGTGGCATGGAGGTAATTGCCTCCAGGATCTCCTCAGGAGTGAAGGGGGAGTTGAGAACTTCTTGGTCGGTATCTGATAGTTTAGGTAGCGAGATTCCCTCTAGGAAAGAGTGGAGTTCTGCCTCCGTGCGTTTTCTCTCAGAGGTATATAGTTTGCAGTAAATTATGAAAAGTTAAATGGATCTTTCTTGGGTTTTCTCAGCCTATTGCTATACTCATGGGATTTCTGTTTAGTAAAGAAAACTTCTTTTTTTTTATCTCCCGAGTGTAGTCCAAATTCAGTTTGGGTTTGGCTGCTTTAAGTTGACTCCAGGAGGTGCTGTCTAGGGATTGTTTATGTATTCTTTCACAGCATTCCAGCTCCCTCTCAAGATCTAGCCTGTGTGCTTCCATTGCTTTTTTCTTAGAGGAAGCATATGCAATTAGATGACCTCTTAGTGTGGCTTTGGCAGCATCCCACATTGTGGCCGGAGAAACAGGAGAATCTTTATTGTCTTGTGTGTAGTCGTCTATCCATGTAGTTACCAATGTATGGAACGCTTCGTTTGATAACATGGAGGTGTTGAATTTCCATCTCTTTGACCTCGGGATGTTTTTGCAGAGGTCAAAGCGGAGGTGGACAAAGGCGTGATCTGAAAGTGCTATGGGTCCGATTGTACACGTGGCTGAATTTATGAAACTCTTTGGGATAAAAATGTAATCTATACGGGAGTAGGTGTTATGGACATTAGAATAGTATGTATAGTCCATAGATGAGCTATTAGTCTCTCTCCAGATATCTATCAGTCCCATCTCTTTGGTAAGATAGTTCAACATCTTTGCAGATCTAGGATTTGTGGTGGGGACATGAGATGATTTGTCTAGGGTTGGGTGAAGGGTACAATTAAAATCTCCGGCCACCACGCCAAAGGAAACAATGCTCATTGAACAGGGTTATCATTTTTGACATGAAAGCAGGAGTATCTGTGTTAGGGGCATATATGTTTAAGATGGTCACTGTATGGACAACCAATGACTAAGTGACCCCCCTCCCCGTCTCAATTCTGTGTTCCGAAGAAGAAAAAAACAGGAAACAGTTAGCAACGCACAACGTCTCCCTCTCCCCACCAAATAAATGCCTCATCCTCTCCTCTCCCCCCACATTGAGTAAGTGACAAAGTAGCCCCCGTCCAGACCACATTAAAAGAAGAAAAAAAATCAATAGCCCAGCCTACATATACCTCCCCCAAGGGACATAGGGAACCACAAGTAATAATAGCAACAAAAAGATGGAAATAAAAGTAGGCTGAAACGTTAGTAGGCCGAGGTTAGGCTATAGAGCCAATCCCTCTCAGCTAAAGGAAAATAAATAGAGATTGGACTGCTATAGTGACATTTAGCAGGGCGGGTGGGTCTTTGGATATCGGCTATATGTTGTCTTACCTCCTTTAGTAATAGCATTAATCGCATTTAGTCATTGGTCCATTTCTCATTGACCAGGATTGTCTTTCAAAAAAATGTTTTGCCTCTTCGGGAGTTTTGAAGTGTCGCAGGACTCCTTGGTGAAGAATCCTGAGCTCGTTTGGGTATTTGAATCCCCTAAAGATGCCTCGGTCAATTGAGTATTTCTTCACCTCATCAAACTCTATTTGAGTCAATTGGAGGTGTACCTGTGGATGTATTTCATGACCAACCTTCAAACTCAGTGCCTCTTTGCTTGTCATCATGGGAAAACCACAGGTACACCTCCAATTGACTCAAATTATGTCAATTAGCCTATCAGAAGCTTCTAAAGCCATGACACCATTTTCTGGAATTTTCCAAGCTGTTTAAAGGCACAGTCAACTTAGTGTATGTAAACTTCTGACCCACTGGAATTGTGATACAGTGAAATAATCTGTAAACAATTGTTGGAAAAATGACTTGTGTCATGCACAAAGTAGATGTCATAACAGACTTGCCAAAGCTAGAAATTTGTGGAGTGGTTGAAAAGAGTTTTAATGATTCCAACCTAAGTGAACGTAAACTTCCAACTTCAACTGTATATGGTTAATATACCACACCTTTTATTTATTTTTATTCAACCTTTATTTAACTAGGCAAGTCAGTTAAGAACAAATTCTTATTTACAATGACGGCCTAGGAACAGTGGGTTAACTGCCTGTTCAGGGGCAGAATGGGACCATGATTTTTACCTTGACAGCTTGGGGATTCGATCTAGCAACCTTTCGGTTACTGGCCCAACGCTCTAACCACGAAGCTATCTGCCACCCCAGTCAGCCCTTAGTCATGGTATATTGGCAAACATCCCTTAGCTGTGGTATATTGGCCATATACAGTTGAAGTTGGAAGTTTACATTCACTTAGGTTGGAATCATTAAAGCTCGTTTTAATATATATTATATATTGGCCATATATTGGCCATATACCACACCCCCTCATGCCTTACCGCTTAATTTTACGTCAAATATACTGAATAAAAATATAAACACAACATGTAAAGTGTTGGTCCCATGTTCCATGAGCTGAAATAAAAGATCCCATAAATTTTGATTACACACAAAAACCTTATTTCTCTCAAATGTTGTGCACTAATATGTTTACATCCCTGTTAGTGAGCAATTCTCCTTTTGCCAAGATAATCCCTCCACCTGACAGGTGTGGCATATCAAGAATCTGATTAAACAGCATGATCATTACACAGGTGGTTCTTGTACTGGGTACAATAAAACGGCACTCTTAAATGCGCAGTTCTGACACAATGCCACAGATATCAAAATTTAGAGGGAGTGCTCAATTGGATGCTGAGTGCAGGAATGTCCACCAGAGCTGTTGCCAGATAATTTAATGTTAATTTCTCTACGATAAGCCTTCAACGTCGTTTTAGAGAATTTGGCAGTATTTCCAACCGGCCACACAACCGCAGACCATGCCAGCCCAGGACCTCCACATCTGGCTTCTTCACCTGCGGTATCATGAGACCAGCCACCTGGACAACTGAGTATTTCTGTCTGTAATGAAGTCCTTATGGTGGGAAAAATCTAATTCTGATTGGCTGGGCCTGGCTCCCCAATTGGTGGGCCCATGCCCTCCCAGGCCCACTCATGGCTGCGCCCCTGCCCAGTCATGTGAAATCCATAGATTAGGGCCTAACGAATGTACTTCAGTTGACTGATTTCTTCATATGAACTGTAACTCATTGAAATTGTTGCATGTTGCATTTATATATTTGTTCAGTATAATTACAAGCTCGTTTAATGACTGGGTCATTCTTCCTGATTTGCAAGGGAGCAGATCAAGATCTTACTAAATGAAAAGAATGTTTAGATTTTCTACTGGAAATAAAAGTTAGGTGAGGTTGTGTAACTACCTTCCTACACTGCCACTGTTAGGAAAGGAAAGGGGCTAAATCTGCAGGATAGATGGAGTGAAAGCCCGGGGGGGGGGGGCAATTATACTGACTGACAGCCCACAGAGAAATAAAATGTACTGTAACAGGATGACCTAGGTGAGAATATTAGCTCAAATGTATTGTGGAGCTCCTGCACCTAAATGTAATCAGTACCGGACTCAAAATGACTACCGGCACCTATTTCAATCCAGGTCAAGCAGTGCTTTTGAATGAAGCAACTGTAGCTTATTTAAGAAGCCAATGGTATTTAAAACAAAGAGGCTGCTCTCGATTCCATCTTACACCTAAACTCCCATAACTCTTGTCTAGTGTCATGGATCAAGCACACACTCACCTTCCCTGGTCCCAGGGGGCAAGATTCAACTGAAGCAGTTGCAATGGTGAGAGAATGGAGACCAAATATTCCTCTGGAGTAGTGGATCACACTCTTTTGTACTGTGACATGGCCATCCAAAGTCAATGTGACCTGACACAGGAACAAACACAGGGCCCAGTGTTGAGCTATAACCCAAATGGGACTGAGCTGTGACTGCTCTGCGGTAATAAATGCCTTGGGCCATTGTATTGACAGGCCTATTCTATAAAAGGAACAGGAGTTTAAGCAGTAGAAAATGTACTCAGCTCCAGTGAGCTCCTACCCAAGTCGAGCACTGTGTAAAACTAACACAAATCAATAGTCAACTGCCATAGAGAGCCGATAATCAAAAGTTATAGCATCGATGAGACAGAATGTCTCAAACTCTAAAAATATACACATCTGTAAGGCTGTCTATAATGATTAGATCCCTTGAGTGTGTGAGTCTGCGAGTGTGTAAGATTGAGGATGTAAGAGTAGAAACATGTATAAGACTACCAGTCTGTTTCTGCTTTCAACAATATATCAGTTATTTGTTGCTCTGCTAAACAAGCAGGACAACAACAAGTTGGCTGAGGCAGAAACAGACTTTGTTGGAAGTTTACATTCACTTAGTGTGTAAGATTGAGGATGTAAGAGTAGAAACATGTATAAGACTACCAGTCTGTTTCTGCTTTCAACAATATATCAGTTATTTGTTGCTCTGCTAAACAAGCAGGACAACAACAAGTTGGCTGAGGCAGAAACAGACTTTGTAACCAGACTGGCTTAAGATTTTGTATGACACTAAAACAATATTAAGTGTCACACAGACAACATGTGTTTTCACAGGAAAGGGAAGAGTTGTATGTTGTCTCACCGGCATGTGTCAAATTTGGGGGTCCCTGCATAGACGGGGCCTGAGCCCCCTTTCACCAGCAATGCCCCCTTTACATACAGCTTTTCCAGCCAGGCTGAAATCAAACAAAGCTGTGAAAATGAATTCCCTCCTGATGGAACCAGAAATGATTTCTGAATCTGTTTGGTGGTCACTTTTACCTTTGCGGTGGCGTTTAGTGGCTTTAGGGCGGGAAGTGGAGGGGCAGTCACCCTTTGCCCCCACCAAGCACAGTGGCCAGGGGCCTTGAGTCTTGTTCAGGGCTGGACCATGGCATACAGGCTCCATCCAACCTCCCCTGCCTGAGCTCCAGGCCCTGGAGGTCACAGCGTTGCATCTCTGGCTAACGTTCCCTGGACGCCGCCACAGGACCATGGGTGCAGGGGGAGCCGGCACAGGACCATGGGTGCAGGGGGAGCCGGCACAGGACCATGGGTGCAGGGGGAGCCAGCACAGGACCATGGGTGCAGGGGGAGCCGGCACAGGACCATGGGTGCAGGGGGAGCCGGCACAGGACCATGGGTGCAGGGGGAGCTGCCACAGGACCATGGGTGCAGGGGGAGCTGCCACAGGACCATGGGTGCAGGGGGAGCTGCCACAGCAAATAGCTCCTTGAAAGCCTTTGGCTCCTTGGACCTGCTACATTATAAGTTGGGGGAAGCAGTTTTGGCGATGTGGAACCCAGACCTTTTCCTCTTCCGCCTCCATTCAGACCCCAACCCTGGTCAGAGCTGTTGGAGAACAGAGGGGGGCAATCAGTTAATGATAACCTCCTTTTAAACAGATATTTTAATATTAGGTTCCGTTTTTTGATAATAACAAGGTCAATGTAGTTTGATTCTAAAATGTATTCTGTCATTTCCATCCCTACTCCTTCCATATACCAATTTATAATGTAGCCTAAATGTATTTATCTAGCCTACTTTACAAGACTAGCTAGGCTACTTTTATTTTTGCTACCTGGAGAGAGAATTTCCTGGGAGCTACGGGTAATCATGGTTGAATTCTATCCTCTTATATCAGTCATGATTTTAGGTAGGTTGAAACGGATATCAAACCAGATATTTGCGTCTGACAGATTGTCACATGGCCTTAAAAAACACTCTTGCTCTGACGTAATGTACAGTGACAATTATCAGGTGCCATGATGTAAAACAAAGAGTTGCGTAGGCCAGGTGTCCCACACCTGTTGCAAAGCAATGACCGCCTGCTTTATGAGTTCAATTGTGCCTGTACTTGGAAAACCCAAAAGAGGGCGCTATTAGTTCTTTCAAAATCGCCTTAAATTGTTGCTTTTACCTGAGATTCCTGATATGACCCATTCCTCCATTTCATGGGTTAGAAACGAAGAGAAAGGTTCAAAGCCAAGAGAAAAACAGCCCTACTTTGCATTTTGTGATGTCATATGCTAACAATATGCTAACAATATGCTAACAACAAAATCTTCACACCCCTACAACTGTTTTTGAAATCTTGGTCCATGGAGAGTGGAGACCCACAGAGAGTGCAGGCTTTTGTTTGAACCCATACCAACTGATCAAACTATAGCTGATCAACAACAAACCCTTGACTAATTTAATCAGCTACAAAAAGCCTAATATGACCTTACACGATACAGTCAAACTTTTTATCATCACTAGGCCTACTTAGTTTGGTAAAAAATATATTTGTCAATTCAGCTATTGACCCCTACGCTCTCTGAATCCACAACAAATAGGTTAGGTATGCATTTTCTGGTCAATAGCCATACCTTTAAAGCTCTGCATAAACACCCAATGAGAAAACATTTTAGAAAATTGCCCAAATATCAATTTGTTGGCAATGACCCTCAGACAAGGATGAAAGAAAGCAGTGGAGAGAGATTAAAAACAGCTGTGTGTGTTTGTGTGTGTGTGTTTGTGTGTGTTTATGTGTGTTTGTGTGTGTGTGTTTGTGTGTGTTTATGTGTGTGTGTTTGTGTGTGTTTGTGTGTGTTTATGTGTGTGTGTTTGTGTGTGTGTGTTTGTGTGTGTGTGTTTGTGTGTGTTTATGTGTGTGTGTTTGTGTGTGTTTATGTGTGTGTGTTTGTGTGTGTTTATGTGTGTGTGTTTGTGTGTGTTTATGTGTGTTTGTGTGTGTTTATGTGTGTATTTGTGTGTGTGTTTATGGACAAAGACACCTGTGATTTGCTCCCTCCAAGCACAGTTCAAACAGTTTCCACCCTCCAAGCACAGTTCAAACAGTTTCCACCCTCCAAGCACAGTTCAAACAGTTTCCACCCTCCAAACACAGTTCAAACAGTTTCCACCCTCCAAGCACAGTTCAAACAGTTTGCTCCCTCCAAGCACAGTTCAAACAGTTTGCTCCCTCCAAACACAGTTCAAACAGTTTCCACCCTCCAAGCGATCTAAATATAAAGTGAGGAGGAAGTCAAACTGCTGTTGTTCTTAGTAATAAGTGGTTATCATTCACTATATATACAAATATGTGGAAACCCTTCAAATGAGTAGATTTGTCTATTTCAGCCACACCCGCTGCTGACAGGTGTATTACATCCAGCACACGGCCATGCAATCACCATAGACAAACATTGGCAGTAGAATGGCCTTTCTGAAGATCTCAGTGACATTCAACAGATGCCACCTTTCCAACAAGTCAGTTCATCAAATGTATGCCCTGCTAGAGGAGCCCCGGTCAACTGTAAGTGCTGTTGTGAAGTGGAAACGTCTAGGAGCAACAACGGTTCAGCCGTGAAGTGGTAGGCCACACAAGCTCACAGAACGGGACCGCCAAGTGCTGAAGTGGGTAAAAATCATCTGTCCTCGGTTGTAACACTCACTACAGAGTCCCAAACTGCCTCTGGAAGCAACGTCAGCACAAGAGCTGTTCTTTGGGAGCTTCATGAAATGGGTTTCATGGCCGAGCAGTCACACCCAATGCATAGTGGAGGAATAATGTCTGGGACTGTATTTCATGGTTTGGGCTAGGCCTCTTAGTTTCAGTGAAGGGAAATGTTAACGCTACAGCATACAATGACATTCTACACAATTCTGTGCTTCCAACTTTGTGGCAACAGTTTGGGGAAGGCCCTTTCCTGTTTCAGCATGACAATGCCCCCGTGCACAAAGCGAGGTCCATACAGAAATGGTTTGGCGAGATCGGTGTGGAAGAACTCCGTAGTAATGCTTATGATTTTGGAATGAGATGTTCAACGAGCCATTGTCCACATACTTTTGGTCATGTAGTGTACCTTCACTAGAGTGGAAGTAATTTCTCTCTAACTTTGTGTTCTCTCTAACACACACACACGCGCACGTCTGAAAAGTGTGATCGTTTAACAACTTATAAGGAATGGATGGAAAATTGATTACCACAAAATCTGTAATGCTGGGGGTGAGTGCTGTAAAGAGATGCTCAATGTCCTACTCCTACACATTAAAACAGTAATTCTCTATTGTACATAATGGTGTTTGTTCTGCCCAATAAATGTATATAAAGGCTCTTTAACAGGGTTCGTGTTAAACAGTACAATTTTATTATACATTTTAGGGAGCGTCAGGGTGCGTGAGTTATTTAAGGCAGGGCTCTCCAACCCTGTTCCTGGAGAGCTACCGTCCTGTAGGTTTTCACTCCAACCCTAATCTAGCACACCTAATAATTAGCTGGTTGATAAACTAAACCAGGTTAGTTACAACTGGGGTTGGAGTGAAAACCTACAGGAGGGTAGCTCTCCAGGAACATACATGGTTGGAGAGCCCTGATTTAAGGTACTCTTCAAAGAGGTAGGGTTTCAGACGTTTTCTAAAGATAGGCAGGGACTCCACTGTCCTGACTTTAGGGGGTAGCTGGTTCCACCATTGGGGTGCCAGGACAGAGAAGAGCTTTGACTGGGCTGAGTGGGAGCTGTCCTCCCGCAGGGGTGGGAGGGCCAAGAGACCAGAGGTGGCAGAACGGAGTGCTAGGGTTGGGATGTAGGGTTGACATAGCCAGAAGGTAAGGAGGGGCAGTTCCCCTTGCTGATCCGTAGGCAAGCACCAGTGTCTTGAAGATGATGCGAGCTTCGAATGGAAGCCAGTTGTGTGTGTGGAAGAGCGGGGTGACATGGGAGAACTTAGGACTGTTGAACACCATGTGGGCGTTGGCTTTCTGGATAAGTTGCAGGGGCTTGATGGCACAAGCGGGGAGCCCAGCCAACAAGAGAGTTGCAGTAGTCTAGATGACAAGTGCCTGGATTAGGACCTGCGGAACTTCCTGTGTAAGGAAAGGTTATAGTCATTGCTTTGATGTTTGCGGAGAACGACTAGCTGTTGTCCAGTGTCACGCCAAGGATCTTTGCATTCTTGGAGGGGGACACCGTGGAGGTGTCAACCGTGATGGAGAGGTCTTGTAGCGAGCAGGCCTTTCCCGAGAGGAAGAGCAGCTTCGTTTTGTTGAGGTTGAGCTTGAGGTGGTGGGTGCTCAAACCCTACTCATCTCTGCCAGGCACACAGAGATGAGTGTCGCAAGGATTATTATAGATGAAAGAGAGTCAGCTTTGGCAGAGCGAAGAGCCTTGGTGGCACAGAGGGGAGCAGTCTTAGTTGAGTGAGCCGACTGGTTAGGGTCAAGAAAATCGATCTGAGAGCGATAACGAGAGAGTTGGGTCAGAAACGTCACGCTCAAGTGTTTTGGAAAGAAAAGAAGGGACACCTATCTGTCGTTTTTTGACATCAGAGGGGTCAAGTGTTGATTGTTGAGAAGGGGAGTGACTCAGACCTTTCTAAACCATGCTTTCAGTCAGTAATTACAGTATGCCATTGAAAATAAACAACTGTATTTGAAAAATGTGTGAACTATGGTGAAGTCATGTCAACATGTGTAGTGTGTATATATACAGTGGGGCAAAAAAGTATTTAGTCAGCCACCAATTGTGCAAGTTCTCCCACTTAAAAAGATGAGAGGCCTGTAATTTTCATCATAGGTACACTTCAACTATGACAGACAAAATGAGATTTTCTTTTCCAGAAAATCACATTGTAGGATTTTTAATGAATTTATTTGCAAATTATGGTGGAAAATAAGTATTTGGTCAATAACAAAAGTTTATCTCAATACTTCGTTATATACCCTTTGTTTGGCAATGACAGAGGTCAAACGTTTTCTGTAAGTCTTCACAAGGTTTTCACACACTGTTGCTGGTATTTTGGCCCATTCCTCCATGCAGATCTCCAGATCAGCACAATTGGTGGCTGACTAAATACTTTTTTGCCCCACTGTATATACCCCACTTCTAAAGGAAGAATATTGAACAATTCTTTATTTCAACATTCAACAGGGTACTAAATACTGTAATTTGCATCCTCTCATGTTCAATCAAATAAGAAGACTACTTCCGCCCCTCCAACCATCACAGTCAGTCCTATCTGCATGTTTATCACTGGGCTGGTTTTCCAGATTGATCCAGACTAGGTGTCTGATACACTCTCCCACAGAGAAATGACAAATGTAACATGTACCGAAACTACCATAGAATGGTTAATAGCAACATAGCCAGGAAGGTAGGGTGACAAATAGGCTGTGGTGCGGTATTATTGTGTTTCTCATGCTGAGTTATTGGACATAGCTGATGGTCAGTGTGTCATCTCTTCACACCAAAGACTTTCAAACCATGTCGATATCTATGGGGGTGGTAAGTATGTGTGTACATGATGTACTGCTCATACATTGGCGTTTTCTTGCCGAGTGCAGTGCATCATAAATGTTTCCAGCAACATGGAATGAGTCATCCCCTGGACAAAGATTACTGAAGATGCACGATAAATCAAATATAATTTTTTTGAAACCTTAGTCAAAAACAACCTAATTGCATTTGGTAACTACTGCCAAGTTTGACACTAGAAGAGAAACTAAGCAAATAGCTTTCATTTACCCAAGCCAACCTGTTTGCTACAGGAACCTTTGCTGAGGTGTTGTGTGGCTCTAGT
Organism: Oncorhynchus kisutch; assembly: GCF_002021735.2. Taxonomy (NCBI): domain Eukaryota; kingdom Metazoa; phylum Chordata; class Actinopteri; order Salmoniformes; family Salmonidae; genus Oncorhynchus; species Oncorhynchus kisutch. The sequence continues at coordinate 16,903,736 of NC_034175.2, read as the reverse complement.
CTTGGACTGCATTCCATTCCAAAAACCTTACATCTTTCCTCTGCCCTTGACGACTAAACCTTGCAGAATGGAAAGTACTGGATAGGCGAAAGCAGCAGCTCTACCTTCCAATGTGAAAGAGGTTGGTTAAGGCCAGATGGACAAGGTCACAGTTTTTGGAATGGTACTCATCCTTGGCTTGATATCAGACTCGGGGTTTCCCCCTAACTAAATGTATTTTCTACCGCCACGGGGCTTCTGGTTTGAACAGGAAAGCCACTTGAACCACTCGAGGGCTGGGTGGATGTCAACAGACTGATTTGCATGAGGCACAAGGTCGTAACGTGCTATAATTGGAGAAAGTTATAGAAGGCATGCCTATATAATCTAATGAGACATTTCATTAATGAGTCAATTATTGGTTTGAATAGTTTTGCATATTTGCAGATACCCTTTTCAATGGTAACACTACCTACTCATACTACCTACTACATTAACAAGCACTTTTACCACAACAAATCATTATCTCCCTCTAAAACAGCTGGACTGCGGACAGGAATGGACATGACTGCTAAGTCTGGCTGTTTACTTAAATCAAATTATTCTGTGACGCATTTCCCTCCACAACCAAAACCACTTTGAGACCTCAGGTAATAGTGTTCAATATTGCCTCAGACAGAATGCCCAAGGGAGGAGTAGGTGTGATTTCATAACCAACTAATATCCTGTCCTATGGGTGTCATTGAGTACACATGATTAAACCTCCAGTACGCCCACAACTGGGGCATATTCATTACACCAATTCTGTTGCAAAACCTTTCTTAAACGGAATGAAACTGGGAGGGACCTACCTGCATTTGTCCAATAGAAACTTGTTTTCATTGCAAAACAATTGTTTGGACTAATTATTACACCCTTGATGTTCTCCTCCATTGATCATGAATCGTTTGACAATGAGATGTGTGGTTACACCATACACAAACACAGACTCCTTCAGTCTGAAGAGCCTGCAGAAGGCCTGGGCCCAGAACTTGGCCCAAACTCATTTGAAATGTTGTAGCAGATCCAGGAAGACAATAATGTATGTCCATTTCTCTTGTGCTTTTGTAAAAAATGTGTCCTTTATACACACTGTACAAGGCCAATATACTGTATAGTCATTATACATGAGGCCAAAGCTTTGTTACGTTGGTGGCAGAAGTGGAATCGTGACCATGACAACCATCACTCCAGAAGTCCTATGAAGGACTAGTTAGTGAGTCCGTGTTGACATGCTTTTAAATAGGGGAGGGTTGTGTAACAACTCTGCAACCCACCACCCAATGGATCCTGCTCCAGAACAGGTTCACAACCCTTTTGAGTCCTTACAGTACTATACAGTAGGTCAGGTCTCCATGATACTGATTGGTGTATCAAAGCACACACCACTACCTCACAACTCTCCATATACCGTTATCCCTGTACTACAGATCATATACCTCAGTAAGCACCCACAATGACTCACATGGATTACATGGCAAGTTGGTGATTAACACTCCGATGACGTAGGGTTTCTATGGAACTTCTGAAGGGACTTTGGCTCAACAACAATTCTCACTTTCACCAACTGTTGATGTGATGTTATTCTGACCACTCGACACAGAACAAGACCAGAATAAACGATCACTTAGCCAAAGAGAACATTCTACTGTCTCTCTTCTGCGTAATAGCTAAGTCAAATCTCTCTCTCTCTCTCTTTAGTTGTCTTGTTACTGTTGCTCACTGGAGCTAATTGACAAGGACGGGCAAAGGGTGATTGTCAGTGGTGTGCTTCACACATCTTTGCACTCGTCAACAAGACATCCATTTAATCAAATGTAATCTGTTTGACGGAGACAGAGCAACTCCTTGGAAGAGGAAGTTTAACTTTGAATTTGATTTACTGTATTTCTATAGACAGTCACCTGCTATGCAAGATGTTTGAAAACAGCAGAGGCATCATTTAAAATGTGTGGGGATGGTTGTACTGTAAAGTACAACATACTCTTGTCGTTGTACCTCCTGTGTTCAGTTAGCTATGATTCATCATTGGGAAGCACTGCTGAATACACAATCATAATCACGGTTACTATTATTATTCGGTTTATTAATGGTCAATGCATTCTTTTACAAGTTCGTTCCATTGTATTACTGTCAGTGAAGAACATCATTAAGGTCATAATTGCATAGCTGAAGCTTTTCTGACAGCTATGTGCCCTCTTTTTGCATTGTTTTGCAGTTTCTATGGGGGTGCCACAGGGTTCAATTCTCAGGCTGACTCTTTTCTGTATGCATCAATGATGTCACTCTTGCTGCTGGTGATTCTCCTTTCCACCTCTACACAGACGACACCATTCTGTATACATCTGGTCCTTCTTTGGACACTGCGTTAACTAACCTCCAGACGATCTTAAAGGCCATACAACTCTCCTTCCGTGGTCTCCAACTGCTTTTAAATGCTAGTAAAACTAAGTGCATGCTCTTCAACCGATCGCTGCCCGCACCTGCCCGCCCATCTAGCATCACTACTCTGGACGGTTCTGACTTAGAATATGTGGACAACTACAAATACCTAGGTGTCTGGCTAGACTGTAAACTCTCCTTCCAGACTCACATTAAGCATCTCCAATCCAAAATGAAATCTAGAATCGGCATCCTATTTCACAACAAAGCATCCTTCACTCATGCTGCCAAACATACCCTCATAAAACTGACTATCCTACCCATCCTTGTATTCGGCGATGTCATTTACAAAATAGCCTCCAACACTCTACTCAGCAAATTGGATGCAGTCTATCACAGTGCCATCCGTTTCATCACCAAAGCCCCATATACTACCCACCACTGTGACCTGTATGCTCTCGTTGGCTGGTCCCCGCTTCATACGTCGCCGCCAAACCCACTGGCTCCAGGTCATCTATAAGTCTTTGCTAGGTAAAGCCCCGCCTTATCTCAGCTCACTGGTCACCATAGCAGCACCCACCCGTAGCACGCGCTCTAGCAGGTATATCTCACTGGTCAGTCCCAAAGCCAATTCCTCCTTTGTCTTTCCTTCCAGTTCTCTGCTGCTAATGACTGGAACGAACTGCAAAAATCACTGGAGCTGGAGACTAATATCTCCATCACTAGCTTTAAGCACCAGCTGCTAGAGCAGCTCACAATCACTGCACCTGTACATAGCCCATCCAACTACCTCATCCCCATACTGCATTTATTTATTTATCTTGTCCTTTGCACCCCAGTATCTCTACGCGCACATTCATCTTCTGCACATCTATCACTCCAGTGTTTAATTGCTATATTGTAATTACTTCGCCACCATGGCCTATGTATTGCCTTACTTCCCTTAACCAACCTCATTTGAACACACTGTATATATACTTTTTCTACTGTGTTTGTTTATTCCATGTGTAACTCTGTTGTATGTGTCTAACTGATTTGCTATATCTTGGCCAGGTTGCAGTTGTAAATGAGAACTTGTTCTCAACTAGCCTACCTGGTTAAATAAAGGTGACTTAAAACATTTAATTTTAAAAATTGTTCTCTAGGCCTCTTTCTTTTGAAATGTATTTGACATACATTATTGAACTGACTTTTGTGGGAACCCAACGGGCATCTTCCTCAAGTATGTTCATGTATTTCCTATAACAGCCATCCCTATTGAAACAATGCACCTCTGTTTCCGATGCAGGGTAGTTCATCAGACTCCACCTTGGAGAGACAAGGCAGGCTAATTGACACAACAGTAAGGTCATTAATACCTGTGGAGCGAAACAATGGGACTTTGTAGAATGAAACATGGAACACGTACAGCTGCTTTTCAAAACAGCTTTTCTACCTCTGTTCATTTGAATCAGTTTTTCATACACAAGCGGTGTGAATAAGGTACTCTCAGATAGAAAATGAAAATTAGTTCATATAGCATTTTATTGCACCTCTCAGTCAAAAAGAAAATAGAAAAGGAGAACGCCAGGAGAAGGAATCCCAACGGTACAGAGTTCAAAACCGCTGCAAGAGGATGTAATGCATGTGTGGAGTAACCTGCCTAATACCCACCAGCCTCATGTAACAATGTCAGTTTCTGTTCTCAGTATGAACACGGACTTGTAGAAGACTGCTACAGTCACCTACATGCAACCAGTTTAAGCGTCTGCCAGTAGGAAGAGCCCTGCAGCTTTTGAAGTTACAACATCAGGACCAGCCATCGCTCCCATCTGTAAGAGCAGTCACACACAAGCAGTTCTTACTTCTCCACGTAATGGTTGTCTGTGCATTTATTGCATGTTGTTCACAGACGTGGTCTAGCTTCCCCGCTGATCACACCCCCAACCTGACCTGAGCATGTACAACTTGCTTTCTTAGTGGCATTACCCTGCCACATCCCACTGGCAGCTAGCTTAATCAATACCTCTTTCCTCTTCCTCCACTCCATGAGTCTTTGGTTGCCGACCTGCCAGTGATAGAGGCCGGATGGACATCAGTCCTGATGACAGACAATCAGGCTGGGAGCCATTTCCTCAGTTTGATGTCGTAGGTTTTAAGCAATCAATACTTATTTTTCTGAAGATGTTGTACACATTTTTTTTGCCATGTAGGGGCTGAATCCCCCCCAGCTTGGACCATTAGGGTTGGTTGACCCCAGTCAATAGCCTTGACATCATTTTAGTAAGAAAATTCTTAAGATGTATAACTACCACTAGTTTATAATGGTCTGATAAATTTGTTAAACTAATACCATCTGCAACATTATCACAAAAATCACAAGTATCAACATACAAACGCTAAACCTTCCAAGTTTCTCAATGGGATTAAAAATATATATTTTCTGTGAAGTCTCAGTAAAAACTCCATAGCACTGAAACTTCTCCCAGACAGAGGTCAAAGTTCAACAGCAGGTCATAATCACAGCAAGGGCCAGGCTGCAGCCCTCTGCGGTTACCATGGGAACTGTACAGTGGAGATTAGCCAGGGGCTGTAGTGAGCGGGATTTGGGCTGGATGATGTATCGGAGGATTTGGGCTGGATGGTGTATCGGTTGGATTTGGGGGCATTTAACCAAGTGCAACCTGAAAGTTTTAATATTCCTGTACCTGCGGGGGAGGGGGACAGTAAAATACTCCATAATAAAACATTTAAAAATTGCACTTGTTAGACAAGTTAAGCTTCATACATCATGTATTGCTTCAGGGAATGGGATTGGAAAATGTGACAAACAACCATCCCTATAATCTTTATTTTATTTGACTTTATGTCAAGACACCACAGGCTTAGTTGATCCTGATACTTCATCAGAAATGTATGAATGTAAGATGTCGAATAAAAAAATGAAAGGACAGCTAAGAACATGGCATCTTCAGAATGATTCAAATAGCTTTCAGAAATGCTTGGTGCATTTCTTTCTGAATGTTTAAAAAAAACAATTTGACCCCCTTTTCTCCCTAATTAGTAGTTAATATCTTGTCTCATCGCTACAACTCCCGTACGGGCTCGAGAAGGTCATGCGTCCTCCGAAACACAACCCAACCAAGCCACACTGCTTCTTAACACAGCGTGCATCCAACCCGGAAGCCAGCCGCACCAATGTGTCGGAGGAAACACTGTGCACCTGGCGACCTTGGTTAGCGTGCACTGCTCCCGGCCCACCACAGGAGTCACTGGTGCGCGATGAGACAAGGACATCCCTACCGGCCAAACCCTCCCTAACCCGGACGACGCTGACTTAATCACTAATGTTAAGATCTGCACAAGGAAGAAAATAAAAAAATACCTTCTCAGAATTTTCTGGGCTTCTCATTGAATCACTGGACAAACAGAGCTTGAAAACTGCACTGAGAGCAGTTTGGCTGCTGGATTATGGCATGATTGTTACGAGCACTACATGCCATGTGACTATCAGGCAGCCTATGAGGTCATGGAGCAGTCAGTTCTCAGCTCCCCGAGAAGACTGTCGCCACCACCTAACAAGCTCCCTTGTTCAGAGGGTAAATAGTCATTCCCCTCTGAAGCCATGAGGACTTTTTTTCCAACAAGCTGAAGAAGACAAGACAGATTTTAGGCAATATGTTATTTTATACATATATTTCAATTGAGAAAATTAGTATCTAACGATGATATGCTGTATTACATTCAGGTTTAAGCCCTTTATTAAAGATGATTTAAACAAGAATTTAAATCAAAATCAAAAATCTGAGAGAAGACAAAACGTCACCCGATAGCAATCGAGAGAACTTCAATTCCATGAGACTTGAGTGGTTAACAAACCACACCAGATAATCAGGCAAAGAAAACTAACTCAAAACAGTATGGTATGCTCTCTTTCAGAAATCTCACATTGTTCCCTCAGTTCTGTGTTCAGACATAATTTTTGCTTAATGGGTGTACAATGTTAAATCTCAGGTTGTGTAGGTCCCCCTAGCTCACTCTCCTGAGGTGATATCATACAGGAAATCCAGTCCTGTCAGTCTACGGTCACAGGGGCACTGTAGCTCTTGTTTACGACCTCTCTCCAGAGAAAGAGAGTAAAGTGCTGGTGTTTAATCCGGTCCATACATGAAGGTAAGACGAGCACAAGAGACCTGAAACAGCGGCATTTGTATAACTACATAGTATACTGTACAAAACAAATCCCAAATACTATACAAATATACAAAATCAACAGGATTAAAACAGTCATTTCAAAATATTCATTAAGTGAGGTGAAAGAAGAAATACAAATGTGTTGATTAAGGAAACTACTGATTATGGTAGGATTTGCGTTAATATAGATGTGCCCAATATCTATAAGTAGGATCAACAGCAAAACTTGCTTAAGTGAGTATAATGATAAACCTTCAAGAGTGTGAGTGATGTTGTATTTTGAGCATCTGCTTCTTCAACAATAAAACCTGATAATCAGAGACAACAGGGTAGGAGATTTACATCGAAGTCTTATTGCTTGCCAAAGAGATGGACTTTTATAGGGTTCTACAGTTACTTCTTAGAGAAGCTAAAAAATGAAAGAAATGATCCCTTTTACCAGTTCTGTCACTCTGAAACACACACACTTCTCAGGATAAACGTTCCATTTCACTCTGAAAGACTGCAAATTAGTTCCAAGTCTATGCCACCTGTGAGCCTGACTGCTTAAGTGTAAAAACAAGTTGCTTTAAAAGGAGAGAAAGGATTCCCATGAAAACACAGGAAGATAAACTATGCCTAAACAAAGTGAATTAGATCTGTCTGGCCCAGAGTGTAAAACCTGAAATGGTTAGTGCATTTCATGTTCGCTTCACAGCGTGAAAAAGTGATGGTGGTTGCGGGTAGGTCATTGTTGGTCCTCCAACAAGCCTTTCACATGTCAGCGTCAGCTGACACAGACTGGCCATACCTTATAGGGAAGCTCAGTTGGAAGAGGGACAGGAGGGGGCAGGGATGGTCTCGGTTCCTCTGAGAGAAGTCGATGGTAGACACTTCCTGTACGTTATGCAATGATATCCCGTTCTCTGTGGTCAGGCAAGTTCAGTTCAGCTTTATTTTCTGACAGGTCAGGATACCCTGGAACTTTGAGGGCAGGTTAGGAAGCAGTCACATACTGAGGAGACCACAGTAAGACAATGGGCTGATTTCCTGATCATCACAGGTCAAGTTTCTGCTCTCACAGCACTCTAGAGGCACTCCAGCCAGAAACTTGCCAAATACTCTAGATGAACCAAAACCCATCTCCAACACTGGACAGTACCTTATAAAGCATGACTGTATTTTTAGGTGCATGTTTTCTTCTCTGATTTAGTAAAAAATATCAGAAGTAAAGCTTTCTAGTGCATCTACACACACAATGATCACACAAACTTCTCCCTACAGCCATTATTCAGCTTAGGGTTATACCGACAGAACACAGCCTCAAAATAGAAGTTACAGTACTAGGGTCTGATGCAATATCTCATTAAAACAGTCCTGCCCAGACAACTCACTTTCTCAAAAAGGCACTGTGTGAAAATTAAGGTCTGTGTGAGGTACATTTTTGGGATGATTGACTATGTGCATTTCAAATACATGCTATTACAAGTTAAGCTGTGGAGAAAAACTCTTCAACTTCAAAACTGAAAGTTGGCCACCACTCTATGCTAAGACATACACACCTAGAGGAGCTTCACCATACAATTATAAAGCTTTAGCCGATTTGTCATAAGCAACTAACTACAAAAGACAAATCAACAGACAACATATCAGACTGTTCACGTTTCTGGCTTTGATACTGTAATCATTTGAGAGGTTAGTTAAGGAGGGGTTATTTATGTTAGAAAATACTGAAGCAGTTTAAAAACCGAGAAAAAAAAGCACCTACAGGTATTTTACCTGAAATATTTAAAGGGGTAGGTAAGACTATCTAAAGTGTGACTGAATGCTAATCACTTCTCCCCGCAGAAATATCAGCATTGAGGCATGTAAACACACCTCTTAAGGTTCATTGGTAAAAAAAAAAAAAATTATAATTATAAGGGGAAATGAAATCAAGAATGTAATAGAAGCGAGGATGACATTAGCAGAGAGGACAATGAGAGGTGCTACATTACTCCTAGCATCATTCGCTCCTGTAGTGAGGTCCACTGTTTACTGGAGAACAAAGAGGATGGACTATGGAGCATGCCATACAGGAAGCAGCCATACTACTAATAGTGTGAGGGATATTTTTAACCGAACTTACTACAATTCCCATCAGGCATTTCACTATATTATCGTTAAAAAACATTTATTTCAGCAAGAAGAATAAAGAGAATGTTTCTTCAAAACACTGCTGTCCAATGAATTAATCTTCCTACGCTATTTTTAAGCTGTGGAGGGATAAAAAATAAAGAAGTAATTATTAGTGGAATATTGCTAATTGATTCCTAAAAGGGGAAAGATGGAAGGCTGTCAGGAAGGCCTTCCTCAGTCACTGCTGTCCTCCTCATCTTCGTCGTCCGACACGTTGTTGAACTTTGACCCTGACCGGCTGTAGGAGTCCGAGCGTGGGCCTAAGCCCATCCCCCCTCCTGCGGAGGCCAGCTGCAGGTAACAGAACTCACACACACGCACCGGCTTGGATGACTGGCTGGGCAGCAGGAACTTCTTGTCAGAGCACGGGCCACAAACCACATAACCGCACTTGCGGCAGTGGTGGCGGCGGCTGAGGGGCGTGAACTTGATCTTCTGGCAGCGCATGCAGAGGGTGGCCTCTGAGTCTGGTATCCAGACGGCGGCGTGCTCGCCAGTCGGTGCCTTGCCGCTCTTCTCCAACAGGTCGCCCACGCACTTGCCGATGTGGCTCATCCACTCTGACTTCTCAGTAGCGGTGGCGGCGTAGACAGCGAAGGACTTGGTGGGTGTCTTGATGAGCCAGCCGTTCCGCAGGTCGCCCTCGTCAGCCACCGTGTCGATGGTGACGCTCTCCAGCGGGATGATGTGCTGCTTGTTGTACTTCTTCTTCTGGATGACAATGTTGCCGTACACCAGGATGTCGTTGAACAGGAAGAACTGGCGCGCCTTGGGCTTCTTGCGACACAGCTTGGTGAGCACACCTTCACCGATGAGTACGCGGCCCGGTATGACCAGTGGCTGGCCCGCCGCGCCGAAGCAGCCCTCGACTACCTGGATCCGCTTGGAGTTGGCCTCGCTGTTCGCCAGCCGGTCCACCATCTTAGCCTCGCCTGGAGCAGACAGAGAGGAGGGAGAGCGAAAACAATTGTGTTTTAATTTTTAGCAAATAACCCTTCAAAGCTGCGATACAAAGATTGAAAGTGGAAAAAAAAGTGTCATCCAGTTCATTGCATTATAAGAATATGAAAAGCGATATTGGAAATATTTGGCAGGCAACACAGACGCGTTTCAATAGAGAACTTCTAGCAAAATGTCTTTGGACTAGGCCTCTCATTTAGTCAGCTGCTTTATTAACTTAAGACTCAAAATGAGCATTTCTTTTGTTGAACATCCTACTCCAAAATACATGTTATCTTCCTTTAAAATTAATCTGAAAATCAAGGATAGTTTCATTTTCTCTCTTAATCTCAATGACATCACCAGACCACTCTATATTAACCAAAAAGGTCATTTAACTAGCGTAACGTAACTCTTAGCTAACAATTATTACATACATCTATTAATAAGGTTGGCCATCTCCATTTTGAAGTCATCAAATTTTTTCCTCTACTACTTCTATGAGTTAGTAAACAAAGTGAAAGGGTGCATACTGCCACCTGAAGTGTGCTGTTTGAACAGGTATACATTTACTGCCACCTGCAGTTATGGAATGTTTTCTTACAAGTATAATTCATTGGCTGATCCCTCCTGATGACCTGGATGGAATTATGTGGTCCTTCCTTTACTCATAGGAAGTCCCACCCTGCTAACTACCTCAAAATGGTGAAAGTCCGCAATAGCGATGCCCATGCTAAAATGGACCCTTGGGCACTAGAATCCTCTCCCTCTCTATGGGTTGGCTACACTTCCAGGATTACAAATTACCTTGGAGGTTCTCGGACGAGCTGATGAAAATCTGAGGAAGATATGCAACTTGCTGTGACTTGCCACTCTGATCTTAAAAGCGTATCTTGGCAGAAATATGTATTTTTTCAGTGGCGGCACCGCTGCTAAATGATTATAGGGGAAACACTGCTTCAAAGAACGATGAACACACACACACACACACAGAGACACAAACACTTAGTATTAATAACTCCCATCGTCCCCAAAAACAAATCTGGACAAACATTTTAATGAAGGTTGATAGCTGCAGAATAACGGTGACCACAGAAGATGGGTGTCAAAATCAAAAAGAGTTTAATATGGGTCTTAAAGGGATAGTTCACCGAAATTACTAAATTATGCCCTGTAAGCAGTCGATGGAGAAGGTATAACACTCCGCGCTTTGGTTTAGTTTGCCTGGCACAGTTTCCACATGCTAACATTGTGGCATTTGAGGCACAAATCCCACTCAAGTCATGGGACCGATAGCTTTTTTCACACGTCATATCCAAATTATCTGAAAGTATCTAACATTGATTGTAAAGCTCAATAAAGTCACTTGTTGATGCTTTAAACATGAAGCACGAAAAACGCTAATATCAGTCCCATGACTTGGAAAATGTTGAAACAAACTAAATCAAAGCATGGATTGCTGTCATACCTTGTCTATAGACCGCTTACAGAGTAAGGAAACCAATATGTAATTTGTGTGAACTATCCCTTTAATGTACCAGTAGAGAATTTCACTGTGACATTATATTCTAACAGGTTCTGACATACCAGTAGAAAAACCAAGCTGCGTCTATCTAACTTTCCTAATGATGACATTCTCCGTTACTCGCTCGCCTCCTTAACCTCGCTCTCTGCCCAGAAGACACCATCGGTCTCCCCAAATCTAATTCCCTCGCTCTCTCTATCCTGAGGACATCTCCATCTGCAGCTTCACAGAACCAAGGCATGAAACCAGAAAGCCCCATTTGCACAAGAAGACTAAGGTAACCTGCCTAAATGACTACCGACCCGTAGCACTCATGTCTGTAGCCATGAAGTGCTTTGAAAGGCTGGTCATGGCTCACATCAACACCATTATCCCAGAAACCCCAGACCCAGTCCAATTTGCATACCGCCTCAACAGATCCACAGATGATGCAATCGCTATTGTACTCCACGCTGCCCTTTCCCACCAGGACAAAAGGAACACCAACGTGAGAATGCTACTCAATGTAGTGGAGCAGGTTGAGAGCTTAAAGTTCCTTAATGTTTACATTACCAACAAACTATCATGTTCCAAGCACACCAAGACAGTCGTGACGAGGGCACAACAAAGACTTTTCCCCCCTCAGAAGACTGAAAATATTTGGCATGGGTCCTCAGATCCTCAAAAAGTTCTACAGCTGCACCATCGAGAGCATCACTGCCTGGTATGGCAACTGCTCGGCCTCCAACCGCAAGGCACTACAGAGGGTAGTGCGTACGGCCCAGTATATCACTGGGGTCAAGCTTCCAACCATCTATATAAATAAATTAGATTTGTTTTTTAAATAAACACGTTTTTTGTCCATTAAATAACATCAACTTGATCAGAAACACAGTGTAGACATTGTTAATGTTGTAAATGACTATTGTAGCTGGAAACGGCTGATTTATTATGGAATATCTACATAGGCGTACAGAGGCCCATTATCAGCAACCATCACTTCTGTGTTCCAATGGCACGTTGTGTTAGATAATCCAAGTTAATAATTTTAAAAGGCTAATTGATTATTAGAAAACCATTTTGCAATTATATTAGCACAGCTGAAACTGTTGTGTTGTTTATAGAAGCAATAAAACTGGCCTTATTTAGACTAGTTGAGTATCTGAAGCATCAGCATTTGTGGGTTCGATTACAGGCTCAAAATGGCCAGAAACAAAGTATTTTCTTCTGAAACTCATCAGTCTATTCTAGTTTTTAGAAATGAAGGCTATTCCATGCGAGAAATTGCCAAGAAACTGAAGATCTCGTACAACGTTGTGTACTACTCCCTTCAAAGAACAGCACAAACTGGCTCTAACCAGAATAGAAAGAGGAGTGGGAGGCCCCAGTGCACAACTGACCAAGAAGACAAGTACATTACTGTCTAGTTTGAGAAACAGACGCCTCACAAGTCCTCAACTGGCAGCTTCATTAAATAGTACCCGCAAAACACCAGTCTCAACGTCAACAGTGAAGAGGCGACTCTGGGATGCTTTTCTTTCAAAAACAAGGACATTTCTAAGCGTCCCCAAACTTTTGAATGGTAGTTGTAAGTCAAAGGTAATTGATGAGAAAGGCTGCATTTGCCCTGTGGGCCTGGGGATGGTACCTTGCAAGAGGGACAGACTTCAGTTGTTTGAACTGGTGATGCACACATGCGTCTCATGCATACGATACTAAAGGCACATTATTTTTGATCACCACAATCTCAAATCAAGCATACAGATCCGCATACACATAGCCTACTCAACTATGCCATCTCTTGATGTTGATACCAAGACAAATTCAAAACATAGGTAAACACACCGCTGGCAGATCTCTAATATGGAGTGGTTTCACTCGCAATTCCACTCCAGGCCTGGCCCCACTGTTGCTGCTCTGGGATTGTGCTAATTAGCAGCAGGAGCTAAGACTAACATAAGCACTGGGGAGAGGCTACAGGCAGGGAGGGCACACAGTGATCTGTGCATTAGTGTTAGCTCTCTGGGCTAGGTGGCTATTGACAACAGGTGATATGGAGCCATAGAGTACAGGGCCTTATGTGCCCCTGCCTGGTGGGGACATTATTTAGAGACATATTAGCCCTGTTAGTGAGTCCTCACTGCCTACTGCCATGACGACAAGCTTCAGCTGCAGTCAAGAGGAAGATGAGATCTAGAGCCGGGCCTGAGAAAGAAAGAAAAGAAAAAAAGAGATGAAGGATTGTGTCAGGGGAATAAATCATAGGGAGTTAGGTTAAGAGAAAGATACAAGGCTGCTTGGTCTCTTCATTGGTACTTAATGCCCAATAGAAAGAGAGGCCTAAACCTTTCAACACGTCTGATTACAACAGATGATCTTGATCTCGTTACACTGTAAAAAAAAAAAAAAAAAGCAATACTTTGCGGTGGTGAGGCTGCATGGAGGCATCGATCCAAACACCTACATGTAAATGGAAAAAGCATACGAGGACGCTTTGACATTCAGCATTAAAGTGTGATGCTCTGCGCCCACCGGATTAGGCGTGGTCGTTTTCATCTGAAGGGCCCAACATGTTGGGACAAAACCAACTGCCAATCCTGGTTGTGACTGAACTACTGTGACTCACCTCTGCAAAGTTAAACACAGGGTGGAAAGGGAGGCCTATGCCATTTCAGAGAAAAGTGCTTCAGAGTGAGGCTAAAGATTTTGCATGAACTTTATACAGTAACAGGCCTAACATGTCTTAGGCCTATAGTACATGTACTGCTTCAGTGGATTGAATAGATTTAGTTCTGAAGATGCAGATTCCAGCTCTCATCCAAAATAACAGCATAATGACCTACAAGACATCAGTCTCACTTTCACGCCGGCCTCTTCAGTGTGACACGCAGTAAACAGATGGGAAAGACAGAAAAACATCTCATGTCCTTTCAGCTAAGCTCGGGTCATATACCACCTTCAGCACAACGGGTCAAACAGTGCACTAGACTCTGGTCAAACACCACGCAACAGGTAGCAACAACACTTGGGAGTGTTTAAGTTTGTCATTTGCTGATTGGTTGCTCTTGTGCCTCGTCTCGGAGTGGACGTACAGGTTGGCAAATGGCAGAGGGTCACCAGGTTGGCAGGTGGAAGAATGTTACCAGGTAGCAGAGGGTAGCAAGGTGGTGAATAGACCTTTATCCCAGCACCAGGTTGACTATGGGCTTCCCCATCACCAGCTGGTCCTTTCAAAACCTCATAAGCTTTCCCTCCGCCATCAGCGACACCAGATCGTGGACAGGTTGGGAAAAAGGACAACCTTTTACAGCGTACTCCTCATAGTTTTGGATGCTGGAGTAACAGGACTAAAGACTTCATTTTGAATGGCAGGGTTAGCTGACGCCAACACTTGTTGCTATAGCCTACCTAAGGTTACGGGAGAAGCAGTAGCTAAAGATACACCCATGATTAATAGACTACGAGTAGTGATGCACCGATATGACATTTTTGGCTGATACCGATATCTGATATTTTCCTTGCCAAAGAAAACGATACCGATATTTAAAATTACTATGGCCTTTTAAGAATTCTAGTACAGTTAAAAAGTTAACATACACAAGCAGTGGTCTAAGGCACTGCATCTCAGTGCAAGAGGCGTCACTACAGTCCCTGGTTCGAATCCAGGCTGTATCACATCCGGCAGTGATTGGAAGTTCCATAGGGCGGCGCACAATTGGCCCAGCGTCGTCCGGGTTTGGCCGGGGTAGGCAGTCATTGTAAATTAGAATTTGTTCTCGACTGACTTGCCTAGTTAAATAAAGGTTATACACACACCAAAAAGTTATTTTGTTGGCATTTACGCATGTCCCCATTTCCAGTAAAACATCAAAACCTAATTCTTTCACTTACTTGCTGTGCAGTTTCGTTGTTCATTTGTTCAGTCTTTTCATTCTCAACCAGGATTTCTATGGAACGCCATTTGGGTCTTTGCGTGTCAAAAAAGATACTATTTAACACTATTTTGTGTGTTAAAGAAGTTTGTTGACCAATCAGGGCCTGAATATGACTGCACATCACATAATTTAACGTGTTCATTCCTTTTTTTACATAGTTATTACACATTGATTACACTATCACTCGTATTTCATGTCACAACGATTCATTGATACATATGCTATGATGCTGGTAAAGTTGTCTCGCGCACCTACAGTGCTGGTCATAAAAAAAGCTAGCTAGCTCATGGATGCAAACAATTTTCTTCCCCAAAAATGACACTTTCAGTAGCTATAGTTAGCTAGCTAACTATATAGCTCTGTGTCATCTAAAATATCCATAATTTATAAAACAGTTCTTATTTGATTAAATGGTGGTCGGACCTTGCGGTTAGCCTTCAAACAGTATAATTCTACTATTTGTATTCATTTGCATCACTGTCAATGACTACTTAAATTTTTGGGGCAAACTACAAATTCCAATTGTGCTTATTAATCCTTATTGTGGCTAGCTTCACAACACATAACCCGGTCCGGTCGAGCCTCACTAGCCAGATGAAGCTAGCTGGCTGCTTATAACGTTAACCCTGTCGCCCAAAGCTAAGTAGCTGGCTAGCTATTTATTTTCATGAACTGAAGTTCAATTTCAATAGGCGAACAACAATACTTACTCACACGGATTCCTAAATCATTGCTAAGAATAATGAAAATGACTGCAGTTTCTACTGGTCGTTGTTTTCAGGCTGCATTGTATTGGTACTAGCTAGGTAACAAGTTAAAGTTAGCTACCACAGAATAAAATAATGCTTTATTACCAAGCCGTGTTTTGCTTGTTTGATGAATTTTTGTACAGCTTTGACAGTGCTACTGCATATTTTTTGACACGCAAAGACCCAAACGGCATTACATAGTACGCTATTAGCTTCTTGACATATATTGACGCTATTACATTGTACCTCCGTTAGGGCAATATCTGAAAAATAGAGCACTTGGTAGTGTTAACCGGTGCTCGACCAGTCGGCGAACAGTTGATTGTCAAGGGCTACGAATGCCATTATCGTAGCTTTAATAGATTTTGACTTTGAGCTGTCTCGCTGAAATTTTGTTACTCTTTCAAATGACTGACTTGTTGACAGCTCGATCCACACAGCAGACATTGTGGGGTAGTTTAGGAATGCTGTGTTGCACGTATAGCGCAATATTTTGCATCATTAAGTCATGTACCTTCATTATATAGGTATGCACTAGAGGTCGACCGATTCATCGGAATGGCCGATTAATTAGGGCCGATTTCAAGCTTTCATAACAATCGGTAATCTGCATTTTTGGACACTGATCATGGCCGATTACATTGCACTCCACGAGGAGACTGCGTGGCAGGCTGACTACCTGTTATGCGAATGCAGCAAGGAGCCAAGGTAAAGTGCTAGCTAGCATTAAACGTATCTTACAAAAAAAAACAATCAACCTTAAGATAATCACTAGTTAACTAGTAATATCATCAACCCTGTGGAGTTATCTAGCTTGTCCTGCGCTGCATATAATCGATGCGGTGCCTGTTAATTTATCATTGAATCATAGCTTACTTCGCCAAACAGGTGATTTAACAAGTGCATTCGTGAAAAAAGCAGTCTTTGCACCAATGTGTACCTAACCATAAATATCAACGCCTTTCTTAAAATCAATACACAAGTATATATTTTTAAACCTGCATATTTAGTTCATATTGCCTGCTAACATACATTTCTTTTAACTAGGGAAATTATGTCACATCTTGCGTTCTGTGCAACAGAGTCAGGGTATATGCAGCAGTTTGGGCCGCCTGGCTCGTTGCGAACTGTGTGAAGACCATTTCTTCCTAACAAAGACGGTCAACTTCGCCAAACGGGGGATGATTTAACAAAAGCGCATTTGCGAGAAAAAGAAATCAATCGTTGCACGAATGTACCTAACCATAAACATCAATGCCTTTCTTAAAATCAATACACAGAAGTATATATTTTTAAACGTGCATACATATTTAGTTAAAATAAATTCATGTTAGCAGGCAATATTAAATTAAAGGAAATTGTGGCCACCTGGCTCGTTGCAAACTAATTTGCCAGAATTGTACGTAATTATGACATAACATTGAAGGTTGTGCAATGTAACAGCAATATCTAGACTTATGGATGCCACCCGTTAGATAAAATACAGAATGGTTCCGTATTTCACTGAAAGAATAACCTTTTTTTTTTTCTTCTTCTAAATTATAGTTTCCGGATTTGACCATATTAATGACTTAAGGCTCGTATTTCTGTGTGTCTATTATATCATAATTTAGTCTATGATTTGATAGAGCAGTCCGAGTGGTGGTAGGCAGCAGCAGGCTCGTAAGCATTCATTCAAACAGCACTTTACGGCATTTGCCAGCAGCTCTTCGCAATGCTTATTGCGCTGTTTATGACTTCAAGCCTATCAACTCCCGAGATTAGGCTGGCAATTACTAAAGTACCTATTAGAACATCCTATCGTCAAAGATAAGAAATACAAAATGGTATAGAGAGAAATAGTCCTATAATAACTACAACCTAAAACTTCTTACCTAGGAATATTGAAGACTCACGTCAAAAGGATCCACCAGCTTTCATATGTTCACATGTTCTGAGCAAGGAACTTAAACTTAAACATTTGCTTTTTTACATGGCACATATTGCACTTTTACTTTCTTCTCCAACACTGTTTTTGCATTATTTAAACCAAATTGAACATGTTTAATTTATTTGAGATTAAATTGATGTATTATATCACGTTAAAATAGGTGTTCATTCAGTATTGTTGTAATTGTCATTCTTACAAATCGGTATCGGTGTAGAAAAAAAATCGTAATCGGTAGACCTCTAGTATGCACTACAGCTTTCACGTGGGTTTTGCACATCTGGCTTTAAACTAGACATCGGCCGATACCGATGTTGGCATTTTCAGCTAATATTGTCCGATTCCGATATGTTCACTGATATATCGTGCATCCCTAATTACGAGCTCTGTCCTCTCACTCTTTCAAGTTTATTTTTCTAGACATTTCGCCAAGAAGCAGATTGAGGTTGTGAAAATATAACCAACATTGGGCAGACATGAAAATAGGACAACTTAGGGAAAGTCAACACTCATGTTAATTATTTTCCCCACAATGTTTTCTATGTTAGGTTTATATGAGTGTGTGGGGAGGGCCTAATGAACACAGTTGCCACCCAACATCTTCCTGAGGCAACATCAAGGCCAATAATGCTAACATTTTCCATAGGTAGGAGGGCATCCAATTACATGGTGTAATGGTCATAATAAACTAATGGTATAGGAGACACTGCCTACAAACAGCTTTAAAAAGGCCTGGCTCTCATAATGAATGGTTCCTTGCCCTTACCTTCCTGTAACGTTGAACAGAAGAGGCACCCAATGCAAAACAGTCTTCTTTCAGTCTCAAATTGGGAGACAGTACATCTAAAAATAACCCAAGGTTTCCCCAGATGGGTCACCATTGCAAAACCCTTGTCTTCATGAAGCAGACAGAGGGAAGCAGCAGGGGACATTCAACCTTTCTTCTCAATGCTGGGCTACAACATTAATTAGCCTAACTGTCAGACACTAGAAAACTTGTTGAGGATCACTGTTTGAGTCAAAGTGCAATGCAGTTCTATACCGGCCCATGTCTCATGAACCCTGGCAAGACAGAGAACTGACTCCGATACCAAGAGAATGAAAGTGCCGGAAGAAAGAGAGGTGTTTGTATGCTCTAACCCAAACAGAAATCTCCAAAACAAGCAAAACCAATTAAGAGAGTTATGTTGTTGACAAGGATGCTGCTGCTTTTGCATATGAGAGGTCAAAGACAGGCAGAAACTGCTTCGCCAATAGAAATCCCCGATCACGCTTGTAGGTGATGTCATGGCGACGTTGGCTAGCTAAGCTCATGTGTAGAAACACGTCAGCAGGTCTAACGGTCGTCTTGCGCCAAACTTCGCATGTGCAGGCCGTCAAAGCAAAGGCACTCAACATAAAGTTGTTTTTTGACGAAAATCAAAACATGTTAGTTTGTCAATTTCAGAGGTTGGAGTAAAAACATGTTCAACTACTTATTAAGACATTGACTTGAATCTAAGTTGTGCCTTTAGACTGAGAAAATTAACTACTAAGAAAGAATTTCACTTCTCTCATTGACTGCTCAAACACCAAACTGTCTGCTTAGTCTATTTCACAGACGTTTCTGGAAGTCTCGCGATGTTGCGCCTCTGGGTTTATAAACTCGTGGTGTGGTAGCTTATCAACCTCACTGTTCGGATGGGGCTCATGTTTTTGGTGTATGCACAGTTTGCCACAGCCTCCTCCTACAGAGGAAGTAATTACCCTGCACACATTAATCTGAAGAGATGAGCATCAAGTGATTTTTACACCGCTCACCAAAATACGAATTAATGACCTTAAAGCGGCAATCAGCAGGTAAAACAATAAAGTGACCTCCCCACCAGTTTCAGTAAAAAGTTCAAGGATGGGGCTTGAGAAATCTAACCACTCAAATTCATAGACAGAGCTATGGATGCAAGGATTCACCATCCATTATATATCAGAATTATAGTTTTAACCATGTTTTAAGGCTATATAGCATTTGTATTTACTTTGTTGACAAACAGTGGGAGTAAAACATGTTTATAGTTTGGGTTCTGATGGGGTACGACAGCTGAACTTAGGTCATGAGACATTTATAAGTTAAATTCTTCAAGAATCAATGGGCATATATAATTCACACTGAGTGTACAAAACATTAAGAAAACCTGCTCTTTTCATGACAAACTGACCAGGTGCATCCAGTTGAAACATATGATCCCTTATTGATCAGTGTAGATGAAGGGGGAGAGGATGTTGATGCCTTGAGACAATTGAGACTAATTGTGTGTGCCATTATAAGGGTGATTAGGCAAGACAAAAGATTTAAGTGCCTTTGAACAGGGTATGGTAGTAGGTGCCAGGCTCACCGGTTTGTGTCAAGAACTGCAACACTGCTGGGTTTTTCAGTAGTTTCCTGTGTGTATCAAGAATGGTTCACCACCAAAAGGACATCCAGCCAACTTGACAACTGTGGAAAACATTGGAATGAACACAGGACAGTATCCCAGTGGAACGCTTTCGACACCTTGGAGATTTCATGTTCTGAGGGCAAAAAAAAAGGTGGGTGCAAGTCAATATTAGGAAGGTGTTTGTAATGTTTTGTACACTCAGTGCATAAGTCTAAAATGTATGTAGAAACTGCTGCTTGCCCCTTTAACTGAAGGAAGCATTGCGTGAAAGACGGAGGATAGCATAATTCAACCAGACAGGAAGAGAAGATTTGCCTCAAGCATTTCAGCTATTAAAGTGAAAGTGTGACTGCCAAGCTCATGATTCACTACACCTTGGACCATGTAGCACAGGTTGTATGAGAGGATAAGCACACCCTCACTGTATATGTGAGACATTTGACTTCACCACCACCCCCACTAGCAGGTGTTTATGTAAGCTGAAGTACAGTACAGCTACAGGCCTATGCCTCCTCACAGAGACACCTAAAGAATTCAGGCTACTACTTCACTACACCCAAGTCTCTGCTCTCCATTCTCTAAGCTAATGCCCACTCTGCAGCCAGCCACAATCACCAAGGGTCAGACAGCCAGAAAAAAATATGTTGAGTCCTTGGAACTGACAGGTACCATTTCATTGTAGTGTAGCACGGTATACCGAGCTTTCAGTCGTTTTTCAATATTAGAAATTGAAAGTTTGTTACTAGAATGTGTTACTTTCGGTACTTCTGTCAGTGTCAAATGTGCCTAACGTCATCTACTGATTGAGAGAGGATCAAGTATGTCTATCAGGGCAGCCGATGTCCCCTAACAGCGAGAGAGCAACCGCCCTGCTCCACTTACTCTTTGCTAGCTCTAGCCTGGCCTGAGGAACCACTGCACTCAATAGCATTACAGGCTAAAACACTTGCAAGAAGATACCGGTAGCTTCCGAGAAGCGCAGCGGTCTAAGGCACTGCATTTCAGTGCTAGAGGCGTCACTACAGACCCTGGTTCGATTCCAGGCTGTATCACAACCGGACATGATTGGGATTGATTGAGTCGTCCGGGTTAGGGTTTGGATGGGGTAGGTCTTCATTCTAAATAAGAATTTGTTCTTAACTAACTTGCCTAGTTAAATGACAACATTAGTTGGTGATGGGTTTTCAGATCGAAAGTTGAGGGACAAAAAGCAAACTTTATCCCCATTATCTGATAGGTGGGGTAGTAGATGCAGAGGCTTGCTTATGGCTCAGCTCAGGCGCTGACATATACACATCATTTACACACACAGTGAGAGAGGTCAGCTCAGACAGATTCAGCTTAGAGGCACCCAGCTCATAAGCTCCATTAGCTGCAGATTAGAATGGAAAACGAATGTGTTTATACAACAAAATGTCAGTGCATCGAATCGTATCGTTTCGTTCCTCTAATCAAACCGAGTCGTTTAAAACCGAAACATATTGTTCCTGTATCGTATTGGCGCCCATGTATGTACTGAATCGTCAAGAAAGGGAAAGTTGCACATCCCTAAGATTTACCACTCAAATAAATGATTAGCGTTATGTAGTTAAAAAAAACAAAAAATTGAACCAAAACTCATTGTAATGCAATGATATTGAACTCAAAAGATCTGTCTGTATCAAGTGACATTACTTGACTTTGGCTGATACGCCTTCTTTATTTGTTGTGGTATCGAGTATCGAAGACAAAATTCTGGTATCGTGACAACACTACTGCACTGTGTTATTGTCAGCTTACAACAAACAACTTCATCCTCGCTTACCTCTGCGGAGGAAATACAGCCTTACAGCAGAGGACACACTCATGGCTTACCATGAGCACAGCATGTCTACAGAGGATTTTATGATCACAATATGAGATAAGGGGGTTGGAAATATGTTGTGTGAAGTGGCTGTTTATGTGATATCTAAAACAGGTGTGCAGTGCAGGCACATTGACCTGTTGAATAGGACAGGGCTAAGTTGAGGTCAAACCCGTCACTGCAAATATGGGGGGGGGGGGGGGGTTGGTAACCTTTCAAAACAAGCCATTTGACCTAATGGCCTCTGATGATATAGTGGCATGATGGCATTTTCACTTCACATTTAGGCTACTACAGTCGATATGGTACCCTTCCCCAGATCTGTGCCATGACACAATCCTGTCTCAGCACTCTACTGACAATTTCTTCGGCCTTGGATTTGCTCTGACAGGCACTGTCAACTGTGGGACCTTGTATAGACTGGTGTGTGTACCTTTCCAAATCATGTCCAATCAATTGAATTCACCACAGGTAGACTCAAATCAAGTTGTATAAACATCTCAAGGATAATCAATGGAAACAGGATTCATCCATGTCAGAATAAGGCTGTAACGTAACAAACATTGGAAAAGGGGAAGGGGTCTGAATAGTTTCTGAATGCACTGCATTTGTAAAATCCCAATAGAGAATACCAACTAAATGCTAAAGAGCGCATTGTAAACATGTTGTACAGTTTCTGAACTAAACAAGTAACTCAAAAATACTACTCACTAATTTGGCTGCACACAAAACAAATATTTGCCAGCAAGGCTCTTGGTCCAGGATGGGATTCTCTGCTGCTACCAAGCTAATGCTTGATTTTGGAATAAGCTAACCACTCAGCTAGATAGCTAGCTAGCTACTAAATTTCCACACCAAATGCACAACTGCAGACATTTCGCACATTTTAGACTTAACATACGTTATTAGATATCTAGCTGGCAAAAATGTTGTTCTGAATTCCATATTGTAATCAGATCCCCTGACGCATGCTGCACAACAGTGAGTGACTCACAAGGCTCCGATCTCTCGTCGTAGTTTGCTTGTAAACAAACACCATGTGACACGTGACTGGGGACTACCGTAAACTTCATAAAAATGTGATAGGTTAACTATATTACGCAATGTTCTTTATCTCCTATAGTATTGCACAAGTTGACTGCAGGTATTTACTTCAAAAGTATCTACACATTTTAAAATGTATTAAAAAAAAACGAATAAATAGTTTCAACAGTATTGAAAAACCATCCCGTGGCTTTTTCCAAATACCCTGACATATGGTATACTGCCCAAGCCTAATTCGTGACATGCACAATGGCTTGGGACTGTTGTGGATGTGCTCTCTAAACCAGAGCAAAAGGACAGTGCATTTACAGAATACAGGGAGGGCCCTTATCAATCCAACAGCAACCAGGTTTGATTTGAATTTCAGTCTAACCTTTGTTAGGGGACCTCTACCTTCAAGTGAAGGTGTGGGACATTCCACTGTGTAAATTATTACAGTGAAGCCACCTGTAAATAGGCTAAATTATAACCTTGTGCAGGTGAGAGCTTAAATTTAAAAAATAAACACTGGTTTGAGGGAAAAAAAAAAAAAAACTCTACTCTTAAAATGGCAAATAATTATTCAGCTACTATTCTCTACCGAGAACCTTGGAGGGAAAGATTTAGTCCTTGCCATAACTTTGCTGACTAAGAAGCTAGTAAAAAAAAGCATTAGGCAGAAAGGATGTAAACTTTGACTAGAGGGGAAGCCACCCCCCAGTGTTGTGGGGCTAGGCTACATAAAACCTCTGAATCGATTTAATGGA
Source organism: Oncorhynchus kisutch (assembly GCF_002021735.2). Lineage (NCBI taxonomy): Eukaryota > Metazoa > Chordata > Actinopteri > Salmoniformes > Salmonidae > Oncorhynchus > Oncorhynchus kisutch. The sequence continues at coordinate 16,879,905 of NC_034175.2, read as the reverse complement.
ACAGGCGATGGATCATGGGATTCGATTTGAATTGACAAAAATAATTTAATGATTGTCAAAGACAAAGTGCCTGACCCAAATTAACTTGGCTTAAACCTTTGAGGTCACCACCCTTTGACTTCAACTGCCTCTCAGGCCAAAAGTTGACACGCTATAAATGATCAAAGTACCTTTTTGTCTTAACATTATTTCTTAGGCTAGGCCTATAGGTTGACAACATAATTTCAACCTCTACAATTTCCAGTATAGGCAGCGTGGGAGCTTTAGTAAGTCTATGCATTAGCTCAGACCGCTCACAGGGTTGTAAAATCACCATGGAGATCAAGAGTCCGACTGACACGCCTCTTTCCAACCGAGTTATAGTAGAGGTCAAAGGGCACTGTGTCATGTGGTTGATCCTTAAGCTCTCTGCTTCTATGTGGAGAAGTTGTTGTTACTCATACCACTCACTCAGAAAGCTATGATCGCTCCCTCAGCAGCAGCATTCACTACAGATTGATGTTTAAAGTGAAGTAAAAAAGGGTAGCTGAGCTCCATATGGTGTTTGAGTATGAATACATTATATTTTCTGATGACATGTGAAATGGCTGCTCTTCCAAACGCTTTCCAGGTTTTTGGTAGCGCTCGTTAAACTCAACCATGGTGTCTGTAGGAGCAGAAACTGCGAGGATTTATCTACACAGGAATGCACCATAACAACATCTGTTACACTCATTCAGACGTGCTTATGCGTTCATCATATTCACTTCTGGGACATTTTAATACAAAAGGTAGCAAAGAATGGTAAAAAGGTTGAGTGGTAAGGCTTGCAGTTAGCCACGTTAAAATAAAACTGTCTGTTAATAGCAAGAAAAAAACTAGGCTACTCACGGCCCATCTTGCTAACTGTTTGTTTACCTTCATGTGGCTAAAAGTGAAGTTGTCACAAGTGAAATCCTCTCAATGAGACAAAAAAGAATAAATCAGATGTAAAAAGGCCCTGCAAAAGTGAGTCTGAATTGTGCTTTTTCAAAAACGCCAGGTTGGAGGCAGGCACAACAAACGCAGAAGTGAAATGCTTACATAATATGAAAAACCCTCCTGTTGCGACAGGAAACTATTTACTATTACATTATAGGCCTTTCTGTGACAGAACTACTTCCTGGTGAGAAAGATAGGCACAATTGACATACACTACACCGATAACTTTAGCAATACCTGTGAGCTACTAAAGCGAAGGCAACCTATTTGTTTCAGAGTGGGAAGTATTCTAGTGTATTTAATCTGCATCCATTTATAAACAGAGCCATATTGGATTACAGGAACCAGAGCAACATCCTGTACCGGTGCGGCAGAGCAGCAAGTTGCCTGAGGCTGGGAGGAGTCCTCCTGGGCAAGTCGACTGCATTTAGCCTCACCTAGGCCTAGCTGGTAGAAAACTGGTTTTACACCGTTAAGCTAAAAAAAAAAGAAAGGGGATAAAACCACTGTCAAGCAACTTATTGTAGGTGCCTCTTTTCAGATGCACATTTTATGCTTTGCCTCTGACCACGTGAAACTACACGAGGGGGGAAAAAAATGACAGCACCTTCATTCAATAGGCAATGGCCTATTGACACACTTGCACAACGTTGTCCTTTTGCCCTAAGCCATCTAGGCTACTCTACAGTTATGAATGAGCAGCATCAGGAACTGGGTAGTCGTGTGCGTTTCGTACCAGAGCAAAAGCAACTGCTAGATTGCTCAATACCTCAAATTTTGACATAATTGTACAAGGCTGATGCTCTGACCAGGTGAAAAACTAGCTAACTGATGTCGTAATCGCAATTTCTTAATCTTGGTCCTGGCAACTGAAAGAGTTGCATATTTTAGCCTTAGCACTACACAACGGATTCAAATCCTCAAAGCTTGATGAGTTAATCATTTGAATCAGTTGTGTAGTGCGAAGGCAAAAATATGCCATAAGCAGACGCATTTAGCCAAAGCGACTTGCAGTACACATGCATATATTTACGTAAGGGTGGTCCGGGAATCGAAACCCACTATTCTGCTCTACAAACCGAGCAAGGATTTTAAAAATTATTTTTAAGTACACACCTTTGCCTCCGAGGAGGAGGAGGATAAAGTACATTTAATGATAGCTGAGCTGTCATTGTGGTGGTGTTCTGCATTCAAGTTTCTACAAGTTTAAATGGTGATTGATATTTGTCATGATTACTAGTTGGGTAGCTAGCTAAATGAGTTGAACCTATTTATGGCCGTTGTAAGCTCTCCAGCTACTTAAGTACTGGATGTGGTGATAAACAACAAAACGGCTAGCTATCTAAATTCTGTCTAATTAACTAGCCCAATAATGGACTAAAGGAGCCTAGCGTTAATCTCTATTCCATTCCACAGTGCCCTCTGCCACCTGGACAAGAGGAACATCTATGTGAGAATGCTGTTTATTGACTACATCTCAGCATTCCAACACCATAGTGCCCTCCAAGCTCATCAATAAGCTCAGGACCCTGGGACTGAACACATCCCTCTAACTGGATCCTGGCTTTCTGGCGGGCCGCTCCCAGGTAGTGAGGGTAGGCA